>NC_034015.1:18238071-18321423 GCF_000346465.2 Prunus persica
TCTACGAAACTAGTTTCAACCGATCCAACCCATCATACTAGTTTGTATATACTTCGAGATCATATACGCCAAAAATCGGAAAGAAAATAAACATTCGGAGATCAAGTAATGTGACATAACTTTTCGACGGTTATAATATGAAAAATCACGATTTAACGGTTACTTAAACTCCGATTTTGATGATTTTTTTTACAGCTACACTCCTTGACCCTATATGAATACAATGACTAAATTTGATCTACAATTTTAAAAATATTTACACTAGTGGATTGCCACAAAATCTTTATGTTATATTTAATGAAAGTATACATAAACTCTTAATTGTTAGTGAATATATTGTTTTGATAGTATGAGCATTCTACAAAACTAGTTTCAATGATCCTACCGTCAAACTTGTTTGTTTATACTTCGAGTTCATATATGCCAAAAATTGAAAAAAATAAACATTAAGAGATCAAGTAATGGGAAAAACAGAACAATACAATTAGATCACTCTCAACAAGTCAACAATTATCATAGCATCCACTGTCCACACACACAGACACACAGAGAGAGAGAGAGAGAGAGAGAGAGAGAGAGAGAGAGAGAGAGAGAGAGAGAGAGAGAGAGAGAGAGAGAGAGAGTGGTAACACTCTCTTATATACATCTGATGTACTATGTATGAGCCCTAATCATACCAAGAGTGTTATATTGAATCTAGAAAGAATGGCTTCAAAGGAAAAACACATCAGTTGGCCAGCCTTACAGTAAAAAGGGAGTGAAGTGAAGACAAGTGAAAGATAATGGGGCATCAAGCTAACAACACCCTTCTTGACATGGAGTCTCTCATCTTGCATTGCATGAGAGAGAAAATTATAGACAGAGGGCACATAGATGCAAAAAGAAGTGTTGAAGTTAAGATACCTGCTCATTGGTTTCTGGCTAAAAAAAAGTGTTGAAGTTTTTTTGCTGGAAAAAGTAGTGTTGAAGTTAAGATACTCCTTTTGTAGTAACTAGCAATGCATGATCTTGCCTACATGTGATTGTGATTGATTTTTCATCAACGAGAACAATTATACTATAACGCATAATTATAAGATATAAATAAGATCATGAGATTACAGAAAAACAGAGTAAGCTATTTGAGTTAGAGTGATCAAGATTCTAGAATACCCTACCGTGACAGATATAGCTTCTGGAAATATCAGCTTCTGTTGCCATTAATCTGCAGATAGTGGATTCTGAGGCGCATGAAGGAACTTTGTTTTGATCCAAACTCCAAAAGCTACCTCAAACTTTGGAGCTTTTAAGTTGAATTGAATCCACGGATGCAGCTAGCAAGCTTGTTATGTATGCCTTTGTTGCCGGGCGGTTATACGTACTTAGGTTTTAATTTTACAAAAAGCGTATAGCCGGGCGGCTATACTACTTTTTTTTTATTATAAAAATAGTATAGGCGCTGGGCTATAAGGTTTTAACACGTGGCTCTAGCGCCAGGCGGGTCCTCCTTTTTTATATTTTATAAATAGTATAGCCGCGCGGCTATACTACGGTTTTTTATTTAAAAATTAGTATAGCTGCGCGGCTGTACTTGATATATTTTTTTAAAATAAAAATAGCCGATCGGCTATACCCTTTACCTTTTTTGGGGCGAAATTTATTAAAGATTCGATTTTGACGATAGTAAATGAATTCCTCGTGATCTCTCAACGATGTCGTGTCGACAACAAGCTCTCTCCCACTCCGAGTCATACCTGCAGAAACGCAATCCTAGGTTTTTTTCTTTTGATAGAAAAAACTCGGAACCTGAGAGCTGTAATGGTGCGGTGGGTTCCGTAAAGAGCACCATAACAACGATAAATGGAAAACTCTGACTCTGACGAGCCAGAGAAGAAGAGGCCTCATTTAAACTCACTTTCGCCCACCATGGCTTGTAGCTCCACACCACTTCTCCACCCAATAACCATAGTCCATAGCGTAATCTCTCTCTCTCTCTCTCTCTCTCTCTCTCTCTCTCTCTCTCTCTCTCTCTCTCTCTCTCTCTCTCTCTCTCATTATAGCATAAGGGATCGTTCTGAGGAGAAGTACTTGGTAGCTCTTGTAATCACTTTATATATAATGTACAAGACAAGAGTCCAATGAAGTATAGGAGATATGAACATAGTACTCGATACACAGATAAATACTATAATATCATGTAAATAAGTTAGGACTGTTTAACAATAACGTGGAAGGCAAGCTAGTCTCATTAAGGAGAACAAAAAGAATTTGAGAGTTGGATCTTGGAAGAAGAGTAAGTTTTTAGCAGTTTTAAACTATTGATCTGAATTGTCTCTATTAAAAAAATTTTATGAATCTAGATTAAAGTACGCATTGACTTGCAAAATAGAAGTGTGAACCTTTTGGATATATGGTCTTAGTTTACTGTAAAACTTGAAAGCTTTTGGATAATATAAGCACATGTTTTATGACTAGTTTCTTCAACAGTCACTTATGATTCTATTTCAAAAAATGAAACGAAGAATGAATTTGAATTTTATATGTTCGTCTAAATTTTCAAGAATATAAGCCCACTATATTTTTTGGGCCATTAGGATTTCAGCAGCCCAAATAAGATGTATCCATAGCTTGCAAATTTACCCAAATGAAAAAAACAAAAGCAAAGCCGTCCAATTCTTTTTAAATAGATTTAGGCCTATGAGAACGACTACGGTTCAACTGCATTCTTAAAGAGAGGAAGGTGGAGATGAATTGCAATTTCAATTACATGTGCAGCTTCAAAGACATTACAAATCCACCTCAAATATGATCCGACAAATCGCATATAAAAGAGAAAGCAAAGATTTTCTAAAAACCAAACCAGCCCAAAAGTCGATTAATTTAGCAGCTCTTGTCTCAGACTGGCCCCCACCCCACCACCTCTGTGTTCTTCTACCACATAACTTTAGCCTATTTTAAGATAAAAGAAGAGAGAATCATAGTTGCGTCGAAAAGACGAATCAACAGTTCAATGCCACATGAAAGTTGTACAAGATGGATACCTACATTGTGCATGAAATTTTTGATATGACGAGTCTACATTATCTTTTTGGTCACAAAATCAATGATAGATGGAGAGACACGATAAAGTTAAAGCATTCATATATACTAAATAATTTTTGTTTCAACAATTTAATAGAGCGTTTTCACACGGTAGAATCTATGGGTTTTTCATGAGGCCGATCTTGAGCTGTCATATAAGCACAAATACCTTAAGATAGTATTTTGGTGTAAAAAATCTCAAATTCAGGATATTTCGTTGCATGAATTTTATGAGAAACAATAACAATGTATGTAGGTTCAATTCAAGGTCATACCGATTACACTAGAACACGCATTCATAATCACTGCTACAAATAATTAACATAAAGAAATATAACCAACATTTATTGGGAAAAAAATTAAACACTTGAATTTACTTGATGCAAAGCATTGATTGTATTGGTCCTTAAACTTCATTAGTAAAGGAGAAATCAGAAACGAACTTATGATAATATTTATTAAACAGAAAAGAACGTGCATGTGGTGTGGGGGTGATGATTGATGGATCGACAATTAATATTGCCAACAAATCAATATAATGACGTGCATGTAATTATATTAAGATGCATGGCTTAAGCTTAATTGTTCACACACAGTGAGTCAGACAATGCAATAAGCTGTAACCGCGTTTTTATAGATATGGACTGCTTTTCTGAAAATTAAAGCAGTTTGGAGAAAAGTCCAAGCAACCCAAGCTGTAAAAACGCGTTTTTAGCGTCGTCCTGCTTCCCTCTTCTTTAAAGCAATGAGCCATTTCCTTCTTCGAGCCCTTATTGCTTTTTGGAAAAGCAATTAAGTTATTCCTTTTCTCTTTAATTTCGAAAATGACACTTTCTTTTTGCTTCCTTCTATTTCTGATTACAAAACTTGTCGGTTTTATAAATCTTAATCCACGTCAGTAATTGCCCACGATATAATAATATTATTTTTGTTTTATAATGCAACATGTCAACATGCATGTATTTTTAGGTCAACATCCATGTATGGTTTCTCGGGTCCACACTTCTTTAGTGGTTGCAATATGCTTTGCCATTGACTGTCTGTTCCAGAATCTCATTCAATTTCATATGGCTGATTTGTATTTTTTTTTTTTTCTTTTTCTTTTTTTTGTATTTACTTAGCTAAGTGATAATTAATCTTTTGGATTAAAATTTGATGGATGAGAGTTCGTTTTTCCCTGGAAGTATTTTTGCTTACCACTTTAACTAATGTGTATTTTCATCGTACGTCTTAATATTTAATACGTGTCTATTGACATAACCATAATTTTATAAATTCAAAATAAAAAATTAACTGTGATTACGCTAATAAACACGTATCAAGTGTTAAAATGATGATAAAAATACACTTTGAATTAAAAGAGCGATGAACATAGATATTTCCTTTTCTCTGTAACTTGCGTCATAGATGCATGTGCCTTCCTATAGCTTCATTAATTCATCCATAACTCTCGTTATAAATGCCTTCACCACAAATATTCCATTACAATACTTTTCTTTGTAGGTTCCATGTGACAATGATACTAAAGTAAAAACAAAACAAGGCAAAAAAGTTTGAAAAAACAAAATTGCTCATATTTGATAACATGGACAATGCATACTAATTGCTATTGAAAAGCAGAATTCAACTCTCACTTTTTTACATTTTTTTTTTTACCTGGATAACAAATTGACTTTACCAGTAACCAGGTGCAGAAATCTAGAGAAATAGAGATACACGTGGCACGCTGACTCTGCAATTATGTTAATTACCATCATTAATTCTCAATTCAATTGGTCTTGGAAACCGAGCGATGGAGGCTGAAGGGACAAGTAATGTGCGTATGCATGGCCTCTAATTTGAGTCTACGAGACATTCAAATGGGAGAGGGCCCTTGATATTATTTGTCCATTTGAAAAGTACTCGTGGTTTGATACCCAAAGAAAATGACCACTCTTTGCATTAGCATGTGGGACTTTTCAATATTTAGATGAGGAGAATGAAATCCCAACACCGACACATAGGGTTTACCCAAATTTCAAACTGTTTCCGTCACGTAACAGTGTTAAGCAGCAAAATAATTTAATCTACTAGTTAAATTATTCTACCAATTCAATGTACTCGTTTTAAAGCTACAAGAGCAACCCTATGTAAGTTTTTCTAGTGCGATTTGACTCTGACTCATGCCACATAAACATATCCACCGGCCCTCTTAAATTCCCTCACCTGCCTAGCTAACCTCCCTTCTCAAAATCCCATCCCTGCTTGCCTTAAATAGGCTGCTCTCCACTCTCATCATTCTTAGGCACTTCAAGTTTATTGTAGGCCTTAAGGCTTTGATCATTAATAGCTAACTAGTGCCATATTTGCTAATGGCTTCTCATAATCCATTGCCTGCTGGGAAGCAACTGCTTTTGTTAGTCTTATTGTGTGCTTTTTTCAGCAGCAGCTTCATCCCATTTGCTAGCTGCAGCATCACAGATGATTTACAGACACAGTGTTTGAAGGTGTCTGCTACAGAATTTGCAGGCTCTTTGAAGGACACCATTGATGCTGTGCAACAGGTGGCCTCCATTCTCTCTCAGTTTGCAAATGCTTTCGGAGATTTTCGGCTTGCCAACGCCATTTCCGACTGCCTTGATTTGCTTGACTTCTCTGCTGATGAGTTGAACTGGTCTCTCTCTGCTTCCCAGAATCAGAAGGGTAACTAAATTATGAACAATCCCAGTCAATTAAGTACTTGAAGTTTCTCCTTTTAGATGTTTGTGTTTATGGCATTTTCTGTAGGTGTTGACACGTTGCCACTTATTAGGTCACATGGTGGCTTGAAATCTAAGCTATAAAAAAAATATAGTATAAGATTTTCCTCTGCAAATTCCAACATGCTCTGCATGCAAGTCACATATTTACCTTAGGGCTGTGATTAATCTTGCTTGCTTAAATCATGTACAAAATACAATTTGGTTACATTTATATGATTTTCAGCTGCAATAGTTAACCAAATTAACAGAGGCACAAATTTTGATTTATTTGCAGGCAAAAATAACAGCACTGGGAAGCTAAGTTCTGATCTGAGGACATGGTTGAGCGCTGCCCTTGTTAACCAGGACACATGCAGTAATGGGTTTGAAGGCACCAACAGCATCGTCCAAGGGCTGATCTCAGCTGGCCTTGGCCAAGTAACCTCTTTAGTCCAAGAACTTCTTACCCAAGTGCACCCAAATTCTAATCAGCAGGGGCCTAATGGCCAAATCCCTTCATGGGTTAAAACCAAAGATCGAAAACTACTTCAAGCCGATGGGGTCTCTGTTGATGCCATTGTAGCTCAAGATGGCACTGGAAATTTCACAAATGTGACGGATGCCGTGTTAGCAGCACCAGATTATAGCATGAGAAGATATGTTATATACATCAAGAGAGGCACATACAGAGAGAATGTGGAGATTAAGAAGAAAAAATGGAACCTAATGATGATTGGAGATGGTATGGATGCTACTATAATCTCTGGTAACAGAAGCTTTGTGGATGGCTGGACCACATTTAGATCTGCAACCTTTGGTAAGCAATAAGCATCTGTTTAAATTTTCTTTTACTTTTCCTGTTGCTGGTCCCTGATTTTGTTAGCCACGAAGTACCTTAGAATTAGTTTTGTTTTTCTTTTTCTGCTTTATTCTGTCAACTTTGGCCTGGGGGCCTCTGGACAGTAACGTTTGGTTTGCTATTCTAAGACTTTTAGAAAAAATTGTACCATTGAGATCTTAAATGATATCCCAACCAATTCAATTAACCTCAACAAAATGGCAGTTGAAAGGTGTGAGAGTGAAGTGCATGGACCCAATGCATACTGTAAGCTGCTAGAGCTAGCAAGTCTTATGTCACATCAAAATGCTCACCTTTTTTTTGGTTGGAGGGGCTCAAGCAGGAAACATATACTTTAATTTCTTGAATTCACCTAGCATAGGCTCTCATTTAATAGTCTGATATCGGAAAACATTTTATCATTTTGATATGTACATTGGTTGTATACAACCTTTGTAGAACCTACATGCATTGTATCCGATCCGATAAAGAGGTTATATATAACTGGCGCATATTTTTCGTTGATATACATTCTACACTAATGGTAATTTAGCGTTCAACCATTCAAAATTGATCTGTTTTTCTTTGTGTGAATTCAGCTGTTAGCGGCAGAGGGTTCATAGCAAGAGACATAACATTTGAGAACACAGCAGGACCAGAGAAGCACCAAGCAGTGGCACTAAGATCAGATTCTGACCTTTCAGTTTTCTACAGATGCAACATAAGGGGCTACCAAGACACACTCTACACACACACAATGCGCCAATTCTACAGAGACTGCAAAATCAGTGGCACTGTTGACTTCATTTTTGGTGATGCCACAGTTGTGTTCCAAAACTGCCAAATCCTAGCCAAAAAAGGCCTCCCAAACCAAAAGAACAGCATCACAGCCCAAGGCCGCAAGGACCCAAATGAGCCAACAGGAATTTCAATCCAATTCTGCAACATAACTGCAGATTCAGACTTGGAAGCTGCCTCAGTCAACTCCACACCCACTTACCTTGGCAGGCCATGGAAGCTATATTCAAGAACTGTAATTATGCAGTCTTTCTTGAGCAATGTCATAAGGCCTGAAGGGTGGCTTGAGTGGAATGGTGACTTTGCTTTGAATTCATTGTTTTATGGAGAGTACATGAATTATGGACCCGGGGCAGGTCTCGGTAGCCGGGTCAAGTGGCCCGGCTATCAAGTGTTCAACGAGTCTACTCAGGCCAAGAACTATACTGTGGCCCAGTTTATTGAAGGCAACCTGTGGTTGCCCTCTACTGGTGTCAAATATACTGCAGAATTTGGGGTTTAAGGATTTAAGCAGTTCATGTGTAATTTCACCTCTTGTACCTAATCATATCTTCTTCTTAAATCAAATTTTTTTTGCTAAATTCTGTGATGAGTATGTTATTTGTGTGCCATGCTGATGAATGTAGGAACTTGCAAAATGAATTCATCTTAGTATGTAACAAAATATGAGTAGAAAAACCACCATTTCTGAAAAAACTGGTCTAAAAAGAAATGAAAAAAAAAAAAAAAAAAAAAAAAAAGAATCCCTTCCATAGGTTATATTTCTTAGCATAACCAGGTAGTTGTTGGGGATGCTAAGATAAGTCGGTCAAGTGGGATATAAACAAGATAGGTCTCTGTAGATAAATAAATCTTAAAAATTGTTGAGAAAAGAATCTGGGCATGTGAGATATTGGCAGATATCAGGACAAATAAATAATACAAGTTTATAGTTGTCTTTGTCCCCCGTGAATTTTCACCAGACAAAGGTCAAGTTGCAACTTGCAAGAGTGTCGTGTGTATTAATTTATAGTTTGGCAACATATTACCTGTTAATATATCATCTAATGCTTTTGCTAAGTCTCTCTATCAAAGTTGTGAACGTTTCCATCAAGTTGTAATGCCTTCTGCTTCTGTTTTAGTATGGAAAACCTGGCATTCACGGAAGTCCAAGTTACATATCCCCACACAAATTCACAACATGAGCAATGCTTGAGTAAGTTGCCCCCCGGCGAGTGGATGACTCTCAACTATTCACTGATACATGTAGCACGTGGATGACTCCCGACGATTGATGCATCTTGTCTACTCGTAGGGCAACAGTCCCTAGCAAAATCCTTCACCTCAATTTCTATCCTATAGAGTACTAGACACATATCAAACTCATATTTTGGAATTTGTGAGTGAGACTTTTGCTTGAGCTTTCGTGGATTTGGTGAAGTCTTGACTCACAAACTCCAAAAGATGACCCACTCTGCCTAGTCCATGCCCACAAGGCCATGTGGCCCATGTCCATAGTTTCTAAAACGTGCCAGAAAAATATCTTTGCAGAGATGCGAAGACCTTCCTCCCATCCCTCTGAATTCTGATAACATGAAACTCCAAACAAAACAGATATATAAATATATATATAAATGCGTAGAAAATATTATTAAGGTTTTCTGAATGCAGCTCCCCTTTCCTCTGCTTTGGAACTTTTCAACTGGACAACAACTCTGCATAAAGTCTATTAGAAAGGAATTAAACTCTGCATAAATATATATACATAGATACAAGAATCATATTGTCTTATTATTATACTTTTTCAAAGATGAACATTATAAGAACCCGTGTAATGATTCATTAATTAACTAAAGCAAATCCATGCAACTTACGTTCCCAAAGATATTATTTAAGAAAAACCAACATCACTAAGTTTTTTTTAACTCTCTCTTTTACATGTTTGAGTCAGTTTTGTCCCATCAACACTACTCTTATGGCTTCCTCCATTGTAAAAGTGTTGCAGCTCCTCTGCATAATCTTCTTCTCAACAACCTGCAGTGCTCTCCACAATTCTTCTTCTTCTTCTTCTTCCACAAATGCTACTAATTTTAATCCCAACTTGTCTTCAATAAGATCATTCTGCAAGTCCACTCCATACCCAGATGTATGCTTTGACTCATTGAAACTTTCAATCTCAATAAACATCAGTCCTAACATCATAACCTACCTCCTCCAGTCTCTCCAAGTTGCGATATCCGAAGCCGGGAAGCTTTCTGATCTTTTCTACAAGGCTGGACGGTACTCAAATATCGTTGAGAAGCAAAAGGGAGCTATCCAGGATTGTAAGGAGCTTCACCAAATCACACTCTCTTCTCTACAAAGATCCGTCTCTCGGGTTCGAGCAGGCAACACCAAGAAACTAAATGATGCAAGAGCTTACCTCAGTGCTGCTCTTACAAACAAGAACACATGCTTGGAAGGCTTGGATTCTGCTTCTGGCCCTATGAAGCCGGCTCTAGTAAATTCCTTAACTAGTACATACAAGTATGTTAGCAATTCTCTCTCAGTTATCTCAAAGCCAGGGGCTCCAAAAGGCGGCACAAACCGGCATCTCTTGGCTGTTCCAACATGGATGTCAAGGAAAGATCGCCGGATCCTGGAGAGCTCTGGCGACAAATATGATCCAAGTGAAGTCCTAACAGTTGCAGCAGATGGGACTGGGAACTTTACCACCATCACTGATGCTGTTAATTTTGCTCCAAATAATAGTTATGATAGAACAATCATCTATGTCAAGGAAGGCGTTTATGTTGAAAATGTGGAAATCCCAAGCTACAAGACCAACATTGTTCTTCTTGGAGATGGAAGAGACATCACTGTCATAACTGGTAACAGAAGTGTAGTTGATGGCTGGACCACATTCAGATCTGCAACCCTAGGTAATTAAAAATTTAATTACTGCAACCCTTGTTTCATTTCATTTATTTATATTGTCTTCATATGGTAAAATCTTGCTTGCATCCAAAACCCCTTTCACAAGTGAACCTGAATTTAATCCCATTTTGATTTTCCGTGATATTCAATTTTCAGCTGTTTCTGGAGAGGGGTTTCTGGCAAGAGATATAACATTTGAGAACACAGCTGGACCAGAAAAGCACCAAGCTGTTGCTCTCAGAGTGAATGCAGACTTTGCTGCAATCTACAAGTGCATCATCAATGGCTACCAGGACACGTTGTATGTCCACTCTTTCAGACAATTTTACAGAGAGTGTGACATATTTGGGACCATAGATTATATATTTGGCAATGCAGCAGTGATATTCCAAGGATGTGATATTGTATCCAAGATGCCAATGCCGGGACAGTTCACGGTCATCACAGCACAATCCAGAGACACAGCAGATGAAGACACAGGAATCTCCATACAGAATTGTTCAATTGTGGCCACTGATGACTTGTACTCAAACTCCAGCATTGTCAAAAGCTACCTAGGGCGGCCATGGAGGGTGTTCTCTAGGACAGTGTACCTAGAGTCCTACATTGGTGACTTTATTGACCCAACTGGGTGGAGACAGTGGTCTGGGGATCTAGGGTTGGACACTTTGTACTATGGAGAGTATGAAAATTATGGGCCTGGTTCAGGGACAGAAAATAGGGTTAAGTGGACTGGATATCATATTATGGAATATTATGATGCAGCAAACTTCACAGTATCAGAGTTTATTATTGGTGATGAATGGCTGCAGGCCACTTCATTTCCTTATGATGATGGCATCTGATCTTTGGGATTTCTGTATGAATGAATGTTCTTCTATGTAAGAATTCTCCTACAAGATAAGAAAGATTATCAATGTTTTATAAGTGTGTAAGATAGGTACACCAAAGGTGGAAGTTGTATGGATGAGGTCAAATATTTTCTGATATTATTATACATTTTGGGCATTTCATGATCCTATTAGCTTACCACATGATGTGGTAGTTGATGTGTTGATTAACAATAAAATGTAACGATTGATGTTATAAGCACACGTCATATAGGCCAGTTAACGTGGTAAAAATGCGATCCTTCTAGCAACATACATTCTTTAATTAGTTGAAGAATGTAGATTGGATTGTGTTTTGCGGTCAAATTAGCTAATCGCATGACATGGCAGTTGATGTGTGTGGCAATAAGTCATAACAATGGATGCTATAAGTACACATCATATGGGCAGCTAACGTGGTCAAAATTTGATCCTTCTAGCAGCATTGGTGCTTTAATTGGTTGAAGAATGTAGATTGGATTCTGAGTCATGAATTTGTTGGAGCTAAAATCATAACCTCACAAAAGAACACAGCCTTTGAATTCATTGACAAATTTGAACAATACATGCTCACATATAGTTTGAGAGTCGGGGGTCTAGACGTAATTTTGGAAGCTGAAAATTGACCTGAAGGAAAGAATTCGCGAGGGAAATACGGTTGGAAAGGAAAGGACCCCTGTTGTCATCTCTAACTAACTTTTGAAAAATAGAAAACCTGAAAACTCTCCTGACCAGCCCTCCTCTGTCAATTGCCAAAATAATAATGGAGACTCAAATTCCAAACTGAAGAACAAAGAGATAGGAAGAGGAAATTGATTAAAGCTGAAACACCATCGTATTTCAATCTCTTTCCAGTCTCTTTCTCTCTGTCGCCGTGTGCCTGGGCCTGAATTATTAAGGCAGAGGCTCCTCTGCCTTAGCCACTCTCGCAATGGCATTCCAGGATTTTGACCAGATATCCGAACGCCGAAAGGCTGAGAGGGCACGTAAAATGAGGAAGAGAATTATCATCGCAGTTGTCGTCGTCGTGCTGCTTATTCTGATTGCTGTCGGAGCCTATTTACTTTTGAACAAACTTAATAGTAAGAAGGGCAATGCTAAGCAAGACAAAACAGCCAATTCTAAGCCTGCTCCGGCAAAAGCTCAACCCAAGAACGATCAAGCCAAGAAGAAAGAGCCGACAAAAGGTGAGAAGATAATGAAGCAGATGTGTGGCGCAACGGACTACGAGGACAAGTGCGAGAGCATCATCGGAAAGGCAAAGGGCGCATCTAAACCAAAGGAATTCATCAAGACCGCTATCTCAGCAGCCTCGGATGAGGCCAGGATTGCCTACAGCAAATCCAGCGAGCTCACTTTTAACAGCCCAGAAGAGAAGGGAGCATTTGAGGATTGCAAAGTGCTGTTTGAAGATGCCATGGACGAATTAGGGGATGCCATTTCTCAAATTGGCAACACAACTGCTTCGGGGAAGATTCGAACCGGTCTCTTGAACACTTGGCTGAGTGCAGTCATATCTTACCAGCAGACGTGTGTTGATGGGTTTCCTGATGGAAAATTGAAGTCTGACTTGGAGAAGATGTTGCAGGCCTCCAAGGAATTCACCAGCAATTCCTTGGCCATGCTTTCACTCCTTTCCCAATTCCAGCTACCGGTTACAGCAGCAGTTTCAGGAGCAAAACGTCGTCTTCTAGCACAGAACAAGGATGGGTTTCCTACCTGGATGAGCCATGAGGAGCGAAGGGTGTTGAAGAAAAACGATGAGAAGCCCACACCTAATGTGACTGTGGCAAAAGATGGCAGTGGAAACTTCAAAACCATTAGTGAAGCCTTGGCAGCCATGCCTGCAAAATATGAAGGACGGTATGCGTTTTGTTCCTTCACTTCTGAAAAAGAAAAAGAAGAAAAAAGAATTGCACACACTTGCTATCTTTATTTATTAGTTTGTTTGTTTTTACCCTTATGAAAATTCAGATATATCATCTACGTTAAAGGAGGAGTCTATGATGAGACTGTGATTGTGACAAAAAAGATGCCAAATGTTACCATATACGGTGATGGGTCACAGAAGAGCATCATCACCGGGAATAAGAACTTTGCGGACGGAGTTAGGACATTCCAAACTGCATCTTTTGGTATGTGCAAAACTTAGGCAAGAACTGATATATATATATATATATATATATATATATATATATATAAAAGGCCTAACTCACCATTTTAAACCATATGATATGCTCCACTTCCATACTTACTGTTAGAAGTTAATGCCATTGTCAATGGCACTTATTCCTTTTTCATTTGTTTCTGTTTCAGCGGCCTTAGGAGAAGGTTTTATGGCAAAGTCCATGGGATTCAGAAACACGGCAGGTCCTGAGAAGCATCAGGCAGTGGCAGCAAGAGTCCAAGCAGACCGTGCTATTTTTCTCAACTGCCGATTTGAAGGGTACCAAGACACCTTGTATGCACAAACCCATCGGCAGTTCTATAAGAGCTGTGTTATTTCAGGCACCGTTGATTTCATCTTTGGTGACGCTGCTGCTATCTTTCAGAACTGCTTGATCTACGTCAGGAAACCTATGGAAAACCAACAAAACATTGTTACTGCCCAGGGACGGACTGACAAAAGGGAAACCACAGGAATAGTTCTGCAGAATTGCAAAATCATGCCTGACAAAGATCTTGAGCCAGTAAAGTCTCAGTTCAAGACCTACCTCGGGAGGCCATGGAAGGAATTCTCAAGAACCATAGTGATGGGCTCAACAATTGAGGATCTGATTCACCCAGATGGATGGACACCATGGCAAGGAGACTTTGCACTGAAAACGCTGTATTATGCAGAGTATAACAACAAGGGACCAGGTGCCAAGACTGATAACAGGGTCAAGTGGTCTGGATACAAAGTCATTGACAAGCAAGAGGCTATGAAATATACTGTAGGGCCTTTCTTGAAAGGGAATGCTTGGCTCAGGGTCAAGGGGGTTCCTGTTCGCTTCGGCCTATCTGAAAACTAAGGAGTTCATCTGTCGAACCGAGACGACGAGTATCTGATCAACAAGAGAGGAACATCTGTGTCTGGATTGAAATGGTGATGTTGTCAATTTCTTGTTTCAAATTGATCAACAAGGCAGGGAAATTGGCATCCTGTTGTATTTTGCAACACACTAATATATATTAGCCCTAACGAAAAGAAGGAAAAAAATGAATTACTTATGAGAACATTTGTTCATCATGTAGATAATTCATTAAATACTAGGTTGTACCAGAGAACTGAATGCTAGGTTTCCATGTTTTCAAAATTTTGCTTTAATTGGAAAACTTCTTCCAGAAAGAGGATAGACATCTGTCCTCATGGTGAGGGTGGAATTATAAATTGTAGATGTGACGGAAAGGATGTATTGTTTGTGGTGCTGCAAAGTGGGAAATGGACTCTGCCTTGTTTTTGGTGTTGTTTGACAGTTTGCTCCAAATGCAAAAATTTCTTTCACTTCTCTTCTTTTGTACATGGTTTACAGTTTAACAGAAAAAACTCAAAGATAGAAGATGACCTTGAATCTATAATACAAGAGGGGGTTTAAAAGTTGAGCAATATCAAGAGAAAAAAGAAGAAGATCACATCCTGCAAAATATGGGGTTCCAATATATCAAAACTTCACACTCCTTCAGTCAATGTTCGAAACATTTGGTTATGTTTTAGTATATGGGCCCATAAGAGAACCTTGTTAAAATACCAGCGCACAAGTGAACCATAGCGTTTCACTAACCCTATTTTCACCTTTTTTTGGACGAACCCTATCCTCAGTTATCTGTCCGTTGTGTCCTATATAGCTCTCATCTATCCGCCTCCATCACCTCCCATCTCTCTCTACCTCCATCGTCTCTGCTCTCTCTGCCTCCATCATCTCCTCTTGCGCGCCTTTGAAATAAGATGAGCCCAGCAGCAGCTACAAAGAAAAGAATAAAAATTCAAAGATACACTGAGTAGAGAAGAAGCCGTCGCTGCCACTGGTTGGGTCGAGAAGAGTAGAGAAGCAGCCACCCGACCCGCCTAGGCGCCGCCTAACTCCCTGGCGCCTACCCCTAATGATTAGGGTGAAATCGCGGCGCTATCCTCCCGCCTACCGCCTAGGATCCGGCTAGGCGTCCACCTACCGCCTAGGATCCGCCTAGGCGCCCGCCTACAGCCTAGGATCCACCTACCGCCTAGGAAACGCCTAGGAAGATTTTTCGAACACTGCCTTCAGTTGGGTTTTTTATTTTCTACTAAAACAACAAGATGATGATTTTGAATTGCAAAAGTTATCAAGTTTGAAAGAGAATTACAATAGAAAACGCTTCGGAGAACTAGTTTTCTAAATTTATCAACATAATGATTATGTAAAATAAATAAAAATTTATGTCAACGACTCAACCACACAAAACGTACGTGTGAAAAACTCTGAAACAAGTGCATTAGAAGGGTTGGCTTTAATCTATTCAAAAGCTAAAAGGAAGAGATTATTATCTTCGAAATAATATGAAATGGGTAATTACTTACAGGAGGCTTAGAGTTCAGCTGTTCAAGCACGATGATACCACTCACGAGCTCGGCCAAGTCTGTCGGAAGTCATCTATCTGCAGCGTCAGCAACTTCTCTCCCGCCATTTACTCTGCCACACAGCTTCAGCGACTGAGAGAGAGAATGGTTATGACTTGTCGTTTGTACATTCAGAAGAAGGGAGGGAGTTCCAGCAAACGACATGGACTTTACAAACAGATCGTCGTCGTTGGTTTACTCCTCTCAGGTTGGGTCAAGACCACTTGATGGGCTTCTCTTTTTTTCTTTAATTATATTGCGGCTATACTTCAGTTTTTTTCAAAATTTTCTAATAAATAGGATCGCCGCGCGGCTATACTTGGAGTTTTTTAAAAACTTTTTTAATACATCGTATAGCCGACGGCTATACTCCTTTAAGTATATTGCGGCTATAATTCAGGTTTTTGAAAATTTTCTTTTAAATAGTATAGCTGGGCGGCTATACTTCACTTAAAAAATGGTTTTAACAAATAGTATAGCCGTTCGGCTATACTTCAGTTTTTCTAAATTTTTCTGATAAATAGTATAGCCGCGCGGCTATACCTGGATTTTTAAAAACTTTTTTAATCAACAAGACAAGATGAAGATTTTGAATTGCAAAAGATATCGAGTTTGAAAGAGAATTACAATAGAAAATGCTTTTGAGAACTAGTTTTCTAAATTAGCAAAGATTAATTTCTTCGAAATAATATGAAATGGGTAATTACTAGAGTTCAGCTGTTCATGCACGATGATACCACTCACGAGATCAGCCAAGTCCATCGGAAGCCATCTATCTGCAGCTTCTCTCCCGTCATTTACTCTGCTACACAGCTTCAGTGACTGAGAGAGAGAATGGTTATGACTTGTCGTTTGTACATTCAGAGGAAGGGATGGGGTTCCAGCGAACGACATGGATTTTACAAACAGATCGTGGTCGTTGGTTTACTCCTCTCATGTTGGGTCAAGACCACCTGACCCGACCCAGAAGAGTCAATATGGACTACTTTTATCAACACTTGCGGAGAGTTGGTGGATCTCAAGGTTGGGCCTAGGGCTCATACACGGTTATTCCAATTAAAATGGATTAGTGTCATGTTCCAATTTGTTGTCTCTTCGCCTTAGTTAATCAAGTGTATTTTTTTGGGGTTTTAATGTTTCACCGTTTAATACTGAAAATGGGAAAATTTAGGTATGAAATGCTGAAAATCGGGAAATTTGAGGGTAGCATGGTGAAAGATTTGTTAAATTGAAGAACAATAATTCCACATATTAGGAAAAATAAATCTAATCTTCGGGTCGGACTCTATAAGGACAAGACCTAAAGCAAACTATATAAAGAAAAAAAAAAATCACACGAAGGTTTCAGAAGCACTAGAGATAGATGGAAGAATTTACTATCTGAAGAACACAACAAAATCCACAACCATTTTTGTAGCCCAAGTATCAAAACAGCTCGCTAGCCTTCTCAAAAAGTTTGGGAGCATGAACTGTTGTTCATCATTGGTGGCTGAAATTCTCATTATCTTGACTGGTAAACTACTTGTTCTATCAGGTCATGACTTGTCCCGTGTGCTTATTTTCTGCATCAATCACTTGAATCACATACACACATGCATGTGCTAATGTCCCCCAGATATTAAAAGCCTACCTGATCATAACCCTCGACCGATATATGACGGTACACTAACCACATGTATTATAACAATCATACTTTATATAATTCAAAACGATAACCTAAAGTTTAGAGAACGGTTTTGATCTTTTAATATATTGTTGGAACCCTTTTATTTTACGAAGACGATAATATTTTATTAATAATGAGGAAAACAAGTATAAAAAAATTGAAGAATTATGCGAGTATCTCTAAACAAGGTTGTGTGCATTAATATAATTATATCTGCTGCATTAACTAGCTAGGGCAGGATACAGCTGCAGTGGAATAGGATGGCATAGTATTAATATTTCTTCCATCTCTTTAGTCATTTTTTGGTTGGAAATCGCTTTCTACAATTGCACAATCTAATGTGCTTTTATTACTTAGTTTTCGCTTGAAAAAATTGGAATGCTCCAACCACTTTATCAATGTACATGTCAAATCAAATCTAATCAAAAACCTTGAAATTGTTATTGAAATTTTCTTTACAAAATATTATGCTAAACTCCGGTATAAAAATATAAAGTAAAAACTCAACTCGAACAAATGCAGGATGATCCCACATTCAAGTTCTGATATTATGTTAAATTTAGAGATACGGGCCACGACTCACTACTAACAACATTGATATTGTCTCCAACTTAACCACCTATAAAGTCCAGTAGGTGCGAAGTTTTTTCACAAAAGATCTCGGTATTATTAATAGTAGAACCATTCATTATATTTTGTATTTTATTTAGTCAAAATTTCGAAGTAGGACTCATATTCTTCAACAGACTTTTTTAGATTGTCAATAACAGTTGTCAAAAATAAAACAACAATGCATAATTTTGAAAATTCTCCTAAAGCCAGCAGATTGGTGCTGGTGCATAATTAATTGCACCATAAATGCATTAAACTATAGTGTGACCTGATTTCTAAACATAAGATTACTCAAGTCAAGAGTAGCAGCGCAAATCAACTTAAAATCATGTATTAATTTGACATATCACCACCTCCTATAGTTATGATAGGTTATAATATAAGTAGATATTTATTGATAATATTCTTTAAAAATTAAAAAAAAAAACTACGTCGTCCATATGTACAAAATGTACCATGTGATCTCCCCAAGTGTGTGCTGAAAGTGTACAAACAGGCCGTTATCAAATCACAGTCAAGGTTAAGGAAGGACATTGATGGGTTCGTGATGCATCAGGAGCCTTTGCTCCTCTACATACCACGTGGTCACTTTACAAAACGACACACGTTTGTTTGTTTTTTTTTCGTTTTTTGTTTCTTTCAACTCTCTAACCCAAGTCTTGTTGGCTGGTTTTAGCTTTAACTCAAGCCTCCTCAACAGCAAACTCCAATTACGTTAAACTCCCAGACCCTTGCTTATAATAAACTTATGTTGATAAATAAATAAAAGGTATTTAATTTGTTATATAATTTTCTCCTCTCCTTGCAAGCTAACTGGTTTTCATATCTTTTGTTAAAGTAAATTGGTTTTCATATCATTTACTTAAGTTCGCTTGAAATTTATGTTGTTGATGATCGAAGATTTACGTGGTCGATGGTCGGAGCTTTGCGTAGCTGGTTATTAGAGTTAGGTTGTCAAAAGAAGAGGTCTCTCTGAGAGAAGAGCATGACCTGAGTTAAAAGAACTTAAATTAAAAGAGTTGAAAAGAGTTGGAAAAAAAAAAACTGTTGGTAAAGAGGCCACGTCGCATGTGGAGGAGGAAAGGCTCCTGATGCATCAGGAGCCAAGCAATGTCCGTTAAGGAATGACATGTACATTTTAGCACCCACTTCTTCATCAAGGGGCCCACCAAACCAACAGTAAAAAGGCTCTTTACTTTTCCACATATTTTGCACGTCCTTCACCTATATATTTCAGGGCCCATTGCCTCTTTTCTTTGGCTAAAACATTTGTGAGTTTGTTTTCTCTGGTAGTATTTAGAATGTTGAAGTTTGTGGTAGTGTTTTGGGCACTGGGAGGGGCCTCGGTGTTAGGGGCAGGGCAAGCCAATGATAGCTACCAAATTTATGTTCAAAAGGAATGCAGCTTTACTAGATATCCCAGCATATGTGTTCAAACCATGATGGGGTCTGGTTTAGGGCATGTTGATATAATGTTGGCTCTTGCAAACAAGACCATATCTGAGACCATGTTGGCCACCTTCGAGTTTGTCAACTTCAGCTCCCAATTCAAATTGGGAGGCAAACTTGGAGCCTGTGAACCTCAACGTGTTCATTCCGTCAAAGGTAATAGTCATACTGTAAATCTAAACATTAATATGTGCGCACAAAACATGTTCGGATTCATAGTGTAGAAACGTAAGTATTTGTCTGTGAATGCAAGCCTTTTTCACCATATGTTGATTAATATGTATGCAGACTATTATTGTGAAGAGCTCATGAACATGTCCTTGAAGCGGCTAGACCAATCCCTATTGGCACTCAAACAATCTCCAAGGAAAAACAAGCATGACATCCAAGCATGGCTCAGTGCTGCGTTGACCTTCCAAGACACTTGCAAAGACTACGCTTCTGGTCAAATTTCCAAGCGCATAGACAACGCTTCTCAGTTGGTAAGTAACCTATTAGCTCTCGTCAACCGTATCACAAGTAACCATACGACAACGGTCACAAATCACCGTAGTGTTGACCAAGGGCTTTTTGCCAAATGGGTATCGCAAAGGGACCGGAAACTACTTCAGGCAACCACCATAAAAGCTGATGCCGTGGTTGCCAAAGATGGATCGGGTGACTACAAAACTGTATCGGAAGCCGTCAATGCAGCTTCCGGGGGCCGGTTTGTGATTTATGTAAAGGCAGGGGTTTATGAGGAGAAGATTCACACTAAAAAAGATGGTATTACGTTGATAGGAGATGGAAAATATTCCACTATTATTACTTGGGATGATAGCGTTGCCAAAGGTGCCTCCATGCCTGGCTCAGCTACTTTCAGTTAGTACTCTCTCTCTCTCTCTCTCTCTCTCTCTCCCCCATAATATTCCTGTCAAATGATATATGGTAATAATTCATTCACTTTAACATTGGGCCAGTCTTAATGTCATGTATAATTTAGGGGTCTTTTCACGTCTATATTGTTGGCAAATGATATATGATGATAATTCATTCACTTTAGCATTGGGCCAGTCTTAATGTCATGTATAATTTAGGGGTAAATTTATCTGATTATGTGTATATATTGCTAGACCGTGAATCTTAACCACACATTCAAACAAAGTCAATGACTACTAATGACTTCATAATTTGGCAACACAAACATTTTATGTTGCCACATACTGTTTGGCAAAAGAACATTTCTTTATAGTTTAGTAAACAAATTTTGGTTAGTCCAGCATTGCAAGTCTCATGAAGGGTAAAATCCACATTTTTGAATTAACTAATCACATCACGTGTCAATTGAAATGTGTAATTAAACATTTAAAATTGACCCTAATAATTAAAGTTGTAATAAGTACTTGTCACACAGCGTGATAAAATAATGTGTTATTTACCTCTATAATCTTCATCCAGATTTTGGATGATAATTGAATTGTGCATGTAATGTTTATTATTGGTTTCATCAATTGCCAAAAACATTGTGTAATGTTTCTTCCTGGTTTGCATGGCATGGGCAGCCGTAACAGGAGATGGGTTTATTGCTAGGGATATAGGGTTCCAAAACACAGCAGGCCCTCAAGGAGAGCAAGCCTTGGCTCTCTACATCTCTTCTGATCGCTCAGTTCTCTACAGGTGTAGCATTGTTGGCTACCAAGACACTCTCTATGCCTATGCCCTCCGTCAGTTCTACAGAGAATGTGACATCTATGGCACAATAGACTTCATCTTTGGCAACGCTGCTGCTGTGTTTCAGAGTTGTGATCTGGTGCTACGCAGGCACAAGGGCTACAATGCAATTCTGGCAAATGGTAGGTCTGATCCTGGACAAAAAACTGGGTTCTCGGTCCAAAACTGTAGGATCATACCCAGCTCGGACTTCTCTCCAGTTAAGCATTCCTACAGCTCGTATTTGGGGAGGCCATGGAAGCAATACTCTAGAGCCATCGTCATGGAATCAACCATAGACGACGTGATTGCACCCCAAGGCTGGGTGGAGTGGCCTGGGGCTGGAGGATCCAGCCTCAAGACACTGTACTTCGCGGAGTATGCGAATGGGGGGCCGGGGGCCGGATTGGGCAAAAGGGTGCAATGGCCTGGGTTTCACGTGATTGGAGCTGATGAGGCTGTTGAGTTTACTGTTTCTAATTTTATTGCTGGGACTTCATGGCTGCCTTCTACTGGAGTCACTTTCGTTTCTGGCCTCCATTGATTGGGATGAAAAGGATGTGTTACCCGAATTTAATGTGAAGAGGTGGACATCGAAGTTGTCATACACCACATGTAACCTTAAAGTCATGTACCAAAGTTTAAGCATATGCATCTTTTTAAGCTTATAACCCTACGTTTTTATATTTGTATTGGCTAGTGATGATACCACTTTTACATAATTAATTGCTCATATATGTTAATAAGTTTGGTTACTATCATAAACCCTATATGCTTATCGGGAACAATATATATTTAAAAAAATATGGTATGTATGATGAGAAAAATAAGAAAAGTGGTTGTGAGATTAAAAAAAGATATATTTAGTTATATACCTATTCTTAGCACTAATAATATAGATAAAAATTACTTTGATGCACTATTGAGTATTTTGGATTTTTTAGGAGGTTTTGGGGTTAGGCTTGTTTTAAGAAATTGATGACAGTTTTGTAATTTATAAGAAGTTAAAAGACTCTTTGTTATGTTGTAAATGGGCTTCGGGTGTGTTTCTAAAACCCATTTCATATATGGTTTTTTTAAATAATTTGGTCCCTATATTTGGTATAATAGTGAAACTCCCTTTTTAAAAAAAGTTTGAAAACTTGCATGTTGATTCTAATTCATTTAGCCCAAAGATTGTGATTAAAGTGGTAAATATGAATGCTATTTTTATGATCAAGTGAATGCCCAAGGAAAATAAAAAGTGATCGTGGGATGAGGGGTTGGTGAAGCCGCTAAGACCTTCAGGGGTCGTTTGGTACACAGTCTTGGCTTTGACTAAATTTAGTACCATGTTTGTTTCATTTAATTCTAGTCTTAGATGAGATTGCTAATACCGGGCCCACCAAAAACACCTCATTAGAAGGGGACTACTAAGCCCATGTAGAAAGGGAGGATTAGCTAGTCCTATGTTCACCAATGTACAAGATGCATATATTATATTGTAATATTAATAACATATATTACTCTTATTATTATTATTATTATTATTATTATTATTATTATTATTATTATTATTATTATTATTATTATTATTATTATTATTACATACACATATACTATAATGTACATAAATACATGTATATACACATATACATGTATATATATATATAAACACATATATACATATACAGTCCCCTTCTATTGAGGGATCCCTCAAATAAAATTATTTGAGGGACACCCTTTAGGGTACCCTACAATTTTTTTCCCAATGATCCAAACCATTTATTTTTTAGGTCTTCATTTATAGATCATCCTTACAAAAAATTAGACAAATCAGAAACCGTTTCGACATCCAATTGTGTCTTACAAAATCAATGAACACGGTGCTTCAAGAAAATGCTAAAATTTCAATAACTTAATTGAGTGGTCAAATGATATCGGATTCAAGTGATTTTTTGTAGAGATGATCTTTGAATGAGTATCTACAAAATAGACGGTTTGGATTAGTGAAATACAATCCGGAGTGGGGCCTACAAGGGGTGTCCCTCAAATAAGCTTATTTGAGGGATCCCTCAATGGAAGCTCTCTGTATACATATATAATATATATATAAATACATATAGATATATACACATATATTATTATTATAATATACTCATATACACATACATATTAATATTATAATAATAGCATACATGTATACATGTACATATGTAATATATATTATATTATATATTAATGTACATGTATACACGTATATTATTATTATAATATACCCATATACACATACATATTAATATTATAATAATAGCATACATGAATATATGTAATATATATAAGTATATATACATATATGTGTATATATATTATACCCATGTATGTATTATAATATACATATACACACGTATATACACATATACATTATATATTTATACTATATGTATATATATATTATAATATATATATGTATATTATAATATATAGATACACCTATATACACATATATTATATACATGTATATATGTATATTATAATATATAATATACATATATTATACATATATTATATACACATATGTATTTTATAATATATATAATGTATATGTATATATACATACATATATAATATACGTATATACATGTATATTATTATTATTATTATTATAACATACCCATATATATTATATATTATAATATACATACATATATATAAATATATGTATATGTATTATACCCATGTATATTATAATATACATATATACACCTATATATATTATATGTATGTATATATACATATATATTTTATATATTATAAAATACATATATGCATATATATAGATATTTTTGAAAAAATAAAAAAATTCTAATCCTAGTCCAAGCATACACCAAACGTAAGATAAGTGTTATCTAACTTAGACAAAGCCAGTCCCTAAGCATAGTCCATGCCAAGACAGTCTTGTGTACCAAACGAGCCCTCAAAGCTTGTAGAGACACCACTCCATTCATCTTGTTGAAGGCCTCAGATGCAAGGTATGAATTCAATTTGCTACTTACCCATATTAGATAAGGTTATAGGCATTTTGCTAGTGTAGTCCAGTCTAATCTTTAATGTCTCACTTAATTACAAGCCTATGCTATAAGGCTCAGCAATGGTAAAGTCTATCCTTATAGGTGTTTGTTCCTTTTAATGAGTTTTCGATGTTGGATTACTCTTTTTTCATGTAGATTATATTTCTTGCAATACAAAACAAATTGATTGTTTAGAGAATTATCCCACATTAAAAATGGAAGTTTTGCTTTAGTAGTTTAAATTAATTTGAGTCTTTTTATTAATTATCTAATGTCTAACCGATATTATAAATTAGTAAATTATTCTAATTTACGAAAGAGGATTTGAATTTGGATGCAATAGGGCGGGCACACACCCCATCCATTTATAGTTGTGACATTTAGGCTGAGATGGTTGTATGACGAATTGGATTTACAAAATTGGGCCAAGAGCACATTTCCGTTCAGAAGAAAGTTGTGATCCAGCCCATTTCGATAGGTTGTAGAGCCTTTTTCAGTAAGCTTCTCCGGCAAGCTGGGTGTACTTTGGCGCCCCTAAAACGCTTTTAAAAATCAGTTCTCTCCTTCTTCCCCATTGTCTCATCTCGTGTTCTGTTTCTCCTTCTGTGTTTTGGGATCAGTTGTGGTGTAGGAGCACAAGTCGTGGTCGTGGAGGTACTATTAGCGAAGGCATGGAGCAACAGAGCAACCAGAAGACGGCCCAACAACAAGATGAACACGAAGAAATGCAGCACGGCCCTGTCCCCGTTGAACAACTTCAGGTAACCCATTTCAAATTTACACTCATTTCGAACAATTCAGCGGCTTCCCCAAATGGGTTCTTCTTCAATATGCTTCCAATGGTTTATCATGTTTAGATTCGTCTGTTCCCTTCAAAATTGAAGAAAGGGTTTTTCTTTTTCTCTGAATTGGGTTCGAATTTCTGCAAATTGTTGTTCAAGATTCTATATTTCCTATGGGTTTCTGCAATTTATTCTCGTTTTGACCATCGTACGATGAAATCCAATAGTGTTATCATTTTACTTTTAATTATCCGTCATGGGTTTTGTTCTTTACCTGCAATGCGAAACCCTAGCCAACGGCCTATCTCTTTCTGGTTTTGATAGTCGTATGGGTTTAGTTTGTTACAGATCAGTTCATCCCGGTGGAGATGAAATTTATAACCTGGATTGTGTATTTTCACTGACCAATGATATTTCTATCAAAGTAGCAATCTTTCTTTAATTGATTATGGAATGTTTTTATTTTTTCAAATAAAGACATCAGGCATAGCTTCCATTGATGTAAAGAAGCTCAAAGATGCGGGTCTTTGCACAGTTGAAGCTGTTGCATACTCTCCAAGAAAGGATCTTCTGCAGATCAAAGGAATCAGCGAAGCTAAAGTTGACAAGATCATTGAAGCAGGTATGTCATTCATTGTTATCTATTTTTCTCGTTTTCCCAATATTTTTATGTGTGAAGCTATTCACTATTTGTGATAATTTGATATCCCATTGCCTGGCTTGTTTCATTTCATTGACAGCATCCAAACTTGTGCCTTTGGGTTTTACTAGTGCTAGTCAGCTCCACGCTCAGAGACTCGAAATCATTCAGATTACTTCCGGATCAAGAGAACTTGATAAGATATTGGAGGGTCAGTTTCCACGGTTCTTCTTTTTTTAACCAAGACTTGCCTCCAATTTCAAGAACTTGCAAGTTCTTAGAATTGAGTCCTTGTTTTACCAATAGGAATGTAATACTTTAAACTTCAGTTGATAGTTCTGTGGTATCAAAGTTTCCACGTGGTTTTCTTCTGACAGGAGGAATCGAGACTGGATCTATTACTGAGATATATGGTGAGTTCCGTTCTGGAAAGACCCAGCTGTGTCACACGCTTTGTGTCACTTGCCAAGTTAGTGACTTTCTTTTCTCTTTAACATGTTGTGCTGGTACAGAAACCACCGAACTACAACCTATAATTTCAATTCACTATAGTGGACTTCTGATTCATTTTGATGTTTCAGCTCCCATTGGATCAAGGAGGTGGTGAGGGAAAAGCAATGTACATTGATGCTGAGGGTACTTTCAGGCCACAGAGACTCTTACAGATAGCAGAGAGGTTTGATATAAATATTTAGGTGAACTTGCTCTTGTGATTTATGCATGCTAGATGGTCAATGGTGTTGTTGGTACAGGTTTGGACTCAATGGTGCTGATGTCTTGGAGAATGTGGCATATGCTAGAGCTTATAACACGGACCATCAGTCAAGGCTCTTGCTTGAAGCAGCTTCCATGATGGTAGAAACAAGGTGTAACACTTTATCATTTTTTTTCTCTTGTCTCGTATAGAGATTTGTTAATTGTCATGAATCAAGGTCTGTTGTGAACCTCTCGGTTCTGGTTATGTTCTTGTTTAGAGTTTGGTCTAGTCTTCAACTTTTTAGGTTAAGACTAATTATTTAACGGATGTTTCTGTAGGTTTGCTCTCATGATAGTAGATAGTGCTACAGCCCTCTACAGAACAGATTTCTCAGGAAGAGGAGAACTTTCAGCCCGGCAAATGCATCTTGCAAAGTTTCTACGGAGCCTACAGAAGTTAGCAGATGAGGTTAAAAATTTTACAGCTTTACGTACTCAAACCTCCTAGTTTAGCTTTGTTATTTATTGGTATTTCCCTTTTTGTACACTGTGACTGCAGTTCGGTGTGGCTGTTGTTATCACAAATCAAGTAGTTGCACAAGTGGATGGTTCTGCAATCTTTGCCGGGCCTCAAGTTAAGCCTATTGGTGGTAACATCATGGCGCATGCTTCCACAACAAGGTTTGTCCTTCTAACTTCATTCTCTACCTTCCTCCCAGAACAAATTACTCTTGTGTTAGCATTTCTAGTCACTTATCTCTTCTTATGATAGGCTTGCTGTCCGGAAAGGAAGAGGCGAGGAGCGGATCTGTAAAGTAATAAGTTCTCCTTGTCTGGCTGAGGCCGAAGCACGGTTTCAGATCTCTCCGGAAGGTGTCACTGATGTCAAGGACTAATACACTTCAGCTCTTGCTAAAACTTTTGCAACATCTTGTTCATGTATTCTTGTTGTATCTTTCTTGTAAAGGGTCTGCAAGGAACCTAGCAAAATGTCACAAGTTTGTAATTGTTTTTTTTGGGTCTACAGTTGTATTCAATATTTGAACAGTTTTTAAAAAGTTTATAAATTTTCCAGTATGTTTTTTCCCCCATTTTGTCTGGTTAATTTCACTCTCATTTTAATGGTTTTGTAATGGAAATATAGACCTATTGCATGAATCACTTGTACAGTTCAAAATTCATAACCGTGGTACAATTCAAGGGTAAAAAAACATTGCGTCACTAAAATTTTACTGCGACAAAGCAATGTTACAAACAGAACATAAAAGATGAAAAAAGAGAGGCAAAAGGACCAAGCAATTTCGCACCGTTTTCAACTGTTTTCCGTAACCGAAACGGCGTCGTCCTGATGCTAATACACACGAAGAGCTCGCGTTTAAATCTTCTTTATCGTTGAAAGCCCGTACAGAAGAAAAAGAGGAAGCGACGGAACTGAGAAATAGGCGGAGGCAATTGGGATGAAGACAACCACAAGCGTTGTCTGAACTGTGAATTGGGACAGCGAGAGCGACGACGGTTGAAGAGATTAAGAATGGCAAGTAAGGCCAACCTTCCAAAATCTGGAGCCATTTCCAAGGGCTACAACTTCGCATCTAACTGGGAACAGGTGTTTGCTTCCTCTTCTTTCAATTTGGCACAGCCTCATTGCCCTAGATTCAAATTCACAATTTCAGTTCATATGCATCTGATTTTTCTCCAAATTTTGTTCACTATAATTACACTTAGCAAGCTTCAGATCAGATCAGATCGGATCGGATCAGATCCTTTCGATATGGATTTTGATATAGTTCTTTCTTTCTTCGCTCGCTCTGCAGAACACGCCATTAACGGAGCAGCAGCAAGCGGCCATTGCAACCCTATCGCATTCCGTCGCAGAGCGACCCTTCCCTCCCAATTTGGTCAGATTATTTACAAATGCAAATTCATCTATTTATTTCTCTTCCATTGTCCTCACGAATTTATCTCCATAATAACATGATTTTTTATTATTTTGCGTTAATTCTAGGGCCAGGACCGTACAGGACATCAAAGTGCCCTGTCCGTCTCCACCAAGGACAGCTCCTTTGGCTCGGAACACTCTGTTGCTATAGAAGCCGTTCTCGTCAACACAAATCAGGTAAATTTTCACCATCACAGTCCTTTGTCTATTCCAATTCAATGGCTATTTCACTGCAACTTAGCTTCTTCTACCTGCAGTTTTACAAATGGTTTACAGATCTTGAAGCCGCTTTGAAGTCGGAGGTTAGTACTCAATTTTTGCACCAGCACAGCTCCTTATGATTTAAGCAAGTGTGCATATGCGCTGATTGCACATCTTTTCCTTTTTTTGTTTTGGGTTTTTCAACTTTTAAGACAGAGGAGAAGTATCGGCACTATGTAGACACTTTGACAGAGCGCATACAGACATGTGATGGTATACTTGGTCAGGTATTGGTTATATGTCTATTAGTATCATTGAAGGCACTTTTGTTTTAGATTGTTATGCTTGTTTGAAATAGCTGGGCTTCATTCTATGCAGGTGGATGACACCCTAGACTTGTTTAATGAACTACAACTTCAGCATCAGGCGGTAGCAACGAAGACTAAAACTCTCCACGATGCATGTGACAGACTGGTGGGATTTTCTTTCAATTGTCACCCTTTTTCTTTGTTACACTTTCCTTGGTGTCATGTTAAACCACTGTTTGTGGTGCTTGAAAACTTGTTTAAAACTTGCTGTTTACGCATTTCTCCTTTGCAGTTAATAGAGAAGCAACGACTGATTGAATTTTCAGAAGCACTCCGCAGTAAGCTAAACTACTTTGATGAATTGGAGAATGTAAGGTTTGAATGCTACCTTACCTAGAATAATATTCCTTTGTTGAGATTGTGGGGTTTTTTTTTTCTCTAATATACGTGGCAATGAATGGATATAATAATATGAATTTTTTTTATTTTTTTTATTTTTCTCTGTGTTGAAGCTTTAAGTTTTCAAGAATATGCATAAGTCAGTTTCTCCTCAGCATGAATTTTCCTTTTCAGGCATTACTTTGTAGTGTTGTTCAAACTTAAACTGAATTATATATATTTTGAAGCTTTGTGCCAAGGATCTTACCTTCTTTGGTTGGTTTAGATTTGTAAGAAAATAACATGATGCACAAAGTCTGTATGTAATACCATCCAGAGTATATATGTTTATATTCATCATATAAATATATCGTATACATAATTCATGTTTAAATCTTCAATTTTGTGCAGATTACGACCAATTTTTATTCTCCAAACATGAATGTTCTAAATGAGAACTTTCTCCCTCTTCTCAAACGCCTTGATGATTGCATATCGTAAGTGGGATACCTTTATTATTAGTAATTCTATGCCTCAGACACTATTCCGTTAAACACTTGCAAATTTGTCATTGATACTAGGAAACAATGAGCATTTAATAAGGATATATTATTGAGATTAAAACTTATTGTTTTCAAATGACTTGTTCCTACTATAGGTATGTTGAAAGCAATCCACAATATGCAGAATCCAGTGTTTACCTACTCAAATTTCGACAATTGCAGGTAATTTGCCAGAGGTTTGATTAGGTGAATGGTATAGAATGGAGATTCATCTTCTTGTAAGATTTATTTTGACCTTCAGTAATATATGAATATACATGATTTGGACAGTCTCGAGCTTTGGGCATGATTCGTTCTCATGTACTTTCAGTTCTCAAAGGTGCTTCTTCTCAGGTAAGTTACCATATTGAACTGAGTTACCATGAACACATCTTTCATAGTAGGCTTCAGTATATACATGCATTAATGCATATTACACCACTTTGTATTATGTTCACTGTCTTGCATCAGGTTCAGGCAGCTATCCGAAGTAGTGGGGGCAGCAAAGCATCTGTTTCTGAGGGTGTGGAAGCATCTGTTATATATGTCCGTTTCAAGGCAGCAGCAAGTGAGGTAACAGTAAACCCTTTTGGCTTGGAATGATCTATGGGATTAATTGAAATGTGGTTACTGCATTTAGCAGTCGGGGCCTGAAAGGCTGATTGCAAGTTGATCCTGGAAAACGTTTTTACACTAGTATTTTTAATATGGGAATGCAGTTCTGTGCATTAACTAAAAACTCATTTAGGTGTTGATGTCTAACAAATAGAATCTCTGCAGCTTAAGCCAGTGCTGGAGGAAATTGAAAGCAGATCATCAAGGAAAGAGTATACTCAGATCTTGGCGGAATGCCACAAACTATATTGTGAACAGAGACTTTCCTTGGTGCGCTATATTTATTTATTTATTTATAATTTTTGAAAAGGATCATTGGTTGTTTACCATATTAGTTTATTCATTTTATCACTTTTATCTTATCCCCCTTTTTATCCAGGTAAGAGGTATAGTACATCAACGGATATCTGAATTTGCCAAGAAAGAGGCCTTGCCATCATTGACTAGATCTGGATGTGCATATCTAATGCAGGTAAGATATATATATGTTACAAGGATATTCATCGAAATAGACTCCTTTTAAAAAAACTGGCAATGAAGGACTTATAAATATAAACTGAGGATGGTATGATTCATCCTGTCCTAATTAAGGACAGGATAAGATATCTGTGATGTGGGATTTAATATTATATGCAACTTACTGTCATATATCAATTTATGCTGCATAGATATATTGAGTATGCTGTAAGGTCACACTTGGTACAATTTAGCAATCTTTGGATTCCATGTCATAGTTGATGAGAGTGATCATTTTCTGTTTTTCTTTTATATTGGATCAAGGTTTTTCATTCTATTTTTCATTTTCAGAATATAATATAATAATTCATGTTGTAGGACAAAAGTTTCTATTGTAATTGAATTTGAAACTACTTATTTGCAGGTCTGTCAGCTTGAGCATCAACTTTTTTATCATTTTTTCCCCTCTTCTGCAGAGGACGTTTCAAGTTTGGCTCCATTGATAGATCCTCTGTAGGTCTCCTTTTCTCTCTCCCTCTCTATCTCTCTCTTGCTTTATTTAGAGGCTGACGTGTAATAACTGGGGTAAGGCAATCTCTGTTAAATTACATGTGCCAGAGGCAAGTCAAGCTTGATTGGTTTCTGTCTTTTTCGCTTTGTTCCTTGTTAGGCTGTTACATTGTAAGGTGGAGGTTGGCTCTTTGATTGGTTTATGTGCACTTCAAACTATATAATAACCTTCTTATGGTGATAACTTAATGCAGGTCTACATATTTGTATGATACACTGCGGCCAAAACTTATTCATGAAACAAATGTTGATTTTCTTTGCGAACTTGTTGATATATTGAAAGTTGAAGTCCTAGGTGAACAGTTAAGTCGGAGAAGTGAATCATTAGCTGGTCTACGTCCTACACTAGAGAGAATTCTTGCAGATGTTCATGAACGGTTGACTTTCCGTGCTCGAACACATATTCGTGATGAGGTGATTCCTGTTCCTGGGAGTTATTGTTTGTTGATTTCATTTCATATGACAGCTGTTACCTCTTTGTTATCATAATTCTTTCAATTTACTTTGTCCACTTCTATATTTTTTTTTCCGGCTTGATTGATGATAGTGGTGGTTTTTCGTAACATTGCTTAATGTTTTATTTCAGTAGGTTGTTTTAAATCTTGTTGGATATCTTTTACTATAAGGAGTAACACTTTTGACATCCTTGTTGAAACACTGGAACTTCTCAATTAAACAAATGGGAAATGGAAGGTGATCCTTTTCCTAAATGGTAGAATGAAATGAATGGAAATATTCATTTGTTTGAATATTGATTGAACTTGTTGATTCAATGGTCTGCTGTCTCGTGTTGCATGATTTTAATCTATGTCTTACAGCAATTTAATATCTAGCTTAAAATGACAATGAGCTTGCAAAAACAAGTTTATTTTCCAGTGGAGACACAAGAGCTTGCATGCTGTAGAAGGAAAAAGTATTTACATTTATTCTTAATTTTCTACTGATGTTTGGTCTTTCCCCTGTTCATTGTTTCCAGTTTTCCACTTTTTAGCCAGCACTTCTACTTTATTTTTCCAGCATATCTTGTATATTTTACTTGACTAGCTACGTTTTTCCTTGTCCTTTTTTTTCTTTCTATTTATTCATTTAAGATTTCTCTTGTTTCTTTTCAGATAGCAAATTATTTTCCTTTGGATGAAGACTTGGATTACCCTGCAAAGCTGGAAAGTTCTGTGGCAGATAATCTTGAAACTACTACTGTAAATTTTTTGCCATTTCCTTTTTTTTCTCTTTGACATAGAGTATATTTTTAGATATGTATCTTGTCGTCAAATTTGCCTAGTCCCTAAATTATATCTTATGGGACACCAGCACATGGCTTATTAATTCTGATATTCTATTATGTAATCTTCCATGCCCTCAATGAGTTACTTGTTCAGTCTGTTGATATTGGTAGTTCACTTATTGAAATGTCCACAACTGATAAACAAACTACGGATTCTAGAGATGCCATTCAGTGACCCAATAGTTTATTTATCACTTCTTTTGTCAAAGATATCCGTTAGGTTTGCAGTCTACCTCTAGGACACTAGTATGCCATTGCCCATGTAAATATTTCCAAGTTGGTAATTTCTACTGTTAGCTCCAGTTCTGTGTCATTGTTGGCTGCTTTAATGGACTCACCTGTGATTATTTTTTTGTCAAACAGCAGGCTGATGAAAACCTAGTTTTCAAAACGTGGTATCCACCTCTAGAGAAAACGATATCTTGCCTTTCAAAGTTGTACCGCTGTTTAGAACCAGGAGTTTTCACTGGTTTAGCACAGGTATTTAAGCCTTTGTACAGCCACCACATGTTATACTTGTCTTAAATAAATTCCCTTTATTGAATTTTGTTAAACAATTGGCTTTTTTTTTTTTTTTTTGTCTTTCAGGAAGTGGTTGAAGTTTGTTCAACATCTATCCAGGTCAATAGTTCTACACTAATTTTGTTATGTAACTCTGCTGTCATATAAGTTATCCGTGTTTATTAAGATGCTGGGATTTGGTTAGTGTTGCCTTAATATGGTGACAAAAGTTTGTCTTTCCTTTCATTTGCCAGAAAGCGAGCAAACTCATTGCAAGGAGATCATCACCAATGGATGGTCAGCTTTTCCTCATAAAGAATCTTCTTATCTTAAGGGAGCAGGTGATCCCTCATTTCTGCTGTATATATCATAAGTGGTTATTCTTTTAAAAATGACTTATTAACACATTTATTTTGTCTTCACAGATTGCACCGTTTGATATTGAGTTTTCTGTCACACATAAGGAACTCGATTTCTCACACTTGCTGGTTAGTACCTCCAAAGCTAAATTTGTCCTATCCAACTGCTATATTTTTATTAGGGTTTCAAATAGCAGGGGAAATGGTGCATTGTTGTAGCATCCATTACATAGAGAAGTGGCCCACAACCCACTAATGGAGCTAATTTATTCTTCTCAAATAACTCATAAGTTCTCTAGTTTAGGTTTCGTTTTTACCCAACCAGACAGGCATGTTTCATCAACCAAGATGTTTAGAATGTTTATGTGGTTTAGGTAACAATGCATCTTCTTCTTTTGGTTGAGAAAATGTAACAATGCATCATTAAAAGTTCCCTAAATGCCTGAAATTTGATGGAATGGAAATCTTAATATTTTTCAATCTCCTTGCGCAGGAGCATCTAAGACGAATTCTTAGAGGTCAAGCCTCTTTATTTGATTGGTCCAGGTCAACTTCATTGGCAAGGACCCTATCTCCCCGAGTTTTGGAAAGTCAAATAGATGCTAAGAAGGTTTGTCAATTTTCCTTTCAATCTATGATTTCTTATTTCAGAGCAAGGTTTTGTTTTTATTTGTTGTCACTTTGGGGTTCATTTTCTGTGGATGCTTCATTATATTAACATAATTGGTCGTTACCTCACTTCCATTCATGCTAATGTACTTGCAGGAATTGGAGAAAAGCCTGAAAACCACTTGTGAGGAATTCATAATGTCAGTCACTAAGCTGGTTGTGGATCCTATGCTTTCATTTGTTACCAAGGTTTGTGTTTGTCACTTCCCCGTTAGTATCATGGCTGGAAAATTGTCTTGTATTTTGGAGCTAATGAGAGACCAGACACTTAGATATAAGTATACAAGTAATAAACAAACAGAATGTTAGAATAAATTGCCTAATCATGTCTAAAAGATCTTCATTGTGCTTTTTTATAGGTCACAGCTGTGAAAGTTGCAATGTCATCTGGCGGCCAGAATCAAAAGGCAGAGTCGGTTATGGCCAAACCACTCAAAGATCAAGCTTTTGCAACTCCGGATAAGGTGGCTGAACTTGTTCAAAAGGTATGCATTTAAAATAATTGCTGTGGTGGAGAGCAATGTTGGTGAGGGCTGTGTATATATTTGTTTGCTGGGGTTCTTGTTTCACATCAAAATTGACATTGTTTGGGACATAGGACTTCACATATTAAAATAACTTATTCAGTCGTAAGGTTCAACTAGAGCTAATCCCCATAATGCATATCTGGAACAGGTAGCTGCTGCTATTCAGCAAGAGTTGCCAATAGTAATGACGAAGATGAAGCTTTATCTGCAGAACCCATCAACGCGAACTATTCTGTTCAAACCCATAAAGTAAGTACAAGATTCACATGTACAAGGCACAATTTTATGGTTTTCCGCATGCACTCCTCGGACTGATTATTAAGTTGATATCAACTGTTTATATTCCTTTAGTAACATTTGGAACTGACGATTGGATGCTTTTAATTTGGATCTATGCATTGATACCACACCTAAGAAGTGCCAAAGTTTAATCGATAATAGCTACTTATCATTCCACCAATAATATCTATCACGCCCAACATCTCAACAAGTTGCAAACTATTTTTTTTAATGCAGGACAAATATCGTGGAAGCTCATTTGCAAGTACAGTCCCTGCTAAAGGCCGAGTATTCCCCCGAAGAGATACAAGGCATCATAAACATGCCTTCCATACAAGAACTTCAAGCACAACTGGATAATCTCCTATAGAGTGTTTGTGAACCTAAACATTGTTCTTATTAGCTGGATGATCTAGAGGTTTTTATTGTTAGATTAGAGAAATGCTGAAATATTGAAACACTTATGTGTGAAAGGACGAATATATGTATCAGTTTTGGCTTCAGATAATCAGCCGATGGGTTGTGTTATAGGGTGTTTTGTCAGCCAGATTGCTCATAGGCTGTTTCAGTGAAGCACATTTTCTATTTTTGTAAACGGTCATTCTTTTTATATGAGAGATTCAGAATATGCTATTTGCAACTGGAAAATGGGCCTTTCCCCGATTACTCAATGAGGCGCACAGAATTTAGCCCTTGCCTGAGCTTATGATAACACGAGACTGAGACCTTGCCGATGCCTGAGCTTATCATTAGCTTGCATTGCCCATGCCAATGAATTTAGCAACAAAGCAAATATTACTTGTATAAAACTAAAACGGCAGAAAACATTCATCAAGATACAAAATTTGGCAAATTTGGCGCCCTGTCATTCAGAGAAAATAATTATGTGTTCCAATATTCCTTAGAAACTAAAAATTCTTTAAAACTACTTTGGATTGATTTGACCGTACGCAACAACACAATTGCAAACAGCTTATGAGAATGTGTATGTTTTCTCGTTTCTAAAAGGCTCCTGCACAAATAGATTTTTTTCAAAACATTATGACGGAAATTTTTGCATGAGGTAAAATTTAACCAATAAGAAAATATTACAAAATCCTGAATTATAAAAACATATAACCGTATCAGGGAAATAATATCTTAACGAGATTACTATGTGTTTTATACTTAACAACAAAATAAGAAACTACATATAAATCTTAAGCATGATTTCTCATCTTTAGGGTTTAGGGATATCATCACCACTAATTTAGTTTGTATAAATTATATATACTAGTTTTTTTTTTTAAAAAAAAATAATTATAAATATGAACTAGTATAGACATGTGGAGCCAAGAAATTTGCTGTCAAGGAACACCGCCGGATTAACATCTAACCGTAGTCGTGCATTTAATATATACCTCATCATTTTTACTTTGGATTTGCCAAGTGATGGCTGAGCATCCAAAGACGGACTTTTCAAAGGGAATAGCCTGAAAGAGACAAAGATATCAACTTTGCTTAAGAAATATGCCTCACGAAAAATTCCTTGCCAAGTCTTCTTATAAAGAAAAAGTTTTGAATGCCTATATCAAAAGAATTATTTAAAAAATGACATTGGGAGCAAGACAAAGAAAACGAGAGAAATTGAGGCATATTGATATATAGCTTTGCAGTGACATGATTCATTCAGCTCAGATTTTCACATATACAAGTAAAAATTGTTGAGATTATTCGGCTTAAATCTCGACATATACAGGCTAAAAGGTGTCACAGCTCTCCATCACCCTGCGCATTTTCTTCGCAAAGTTCAGATTGGGACCTACTAGCAATGATCGTTGCGGGAGACCACTGATCAGGTACCATGAGAAAATAAGTGGTCATAGCTTTCCTGAAACGTTTCTTGTACTGCTGGGGTGAAATCACAGTGGGAGACGTGTTCTTCGGTCCGCCGAGAAGGCCTGAGGTCTTCACCCAAGTTTCAAGGTGCTTGTCCCATGTATATTGCCTCACAAAATCAATAATCCCCAGAACTAGCTCATCCTTTTCCTCATCCACGCCAACAAGTAATGAATAGTCCATCACATCAATTGACTGGCAAAATCGATGAAAGTATATTAGCAAAACATGGATGCCACAAAAATCACACAACAAAACAGTAGGATTTCTGATTGCTGAGAAAACATTAATACCGCGACAGGGAGTTAAATCTAACTTACAGCAAGGAATGCAGTATCATTCCAGACAGCTCTCTCTAGTAGCCGCTTTGCCTTGTTACCCACAAAAATTGGAGAAGTTGGCATTGCTTCAATCAGATTCTGGTCCAGTAAAACTTTATTGCTCCCACTTGTATCTGGATTATAACGTGATCGAGAAGATCCTTTGAGATCATAAAGCCGTGTGACATTCCGTCGAAATAACAAATTCTCCATTACTAAAACATCCATCTTGGACTCTTTTCCTCCTTTACCATGCTTTGATGAAACCTTCATGACAAAAAGGAAATGAAGAATTTGGGTTAGACTGAGATATAGTGAAAAGTAGCATATCATATTCAGGATTTCTTTTTATGTGAAAATCTTTTTTGGGTTGCAAGTCAAAAGAACTTGGTTTTCTCAATCTAGATTAGACAAGTAAGAAAATCCACATGAAATACTTCTGCATCTGTTACACAGGCAAGATGTCCAGATTGAGATGTGAATATGAATGAGGTAAGATCTACTAATTGATCTTATTATAACTAGTTGCTAGTTCCATATCTGAACAAGAAAGCAGCAGCAGGAGAAGCAGTTAGTTACCAAGGCAAATGTAATTTTATAGCTCAGGTTATGACCTCAACATAAAGTCATTAAGCATTTTGGTGAAAGCAAAAGCAACGAAGAATACCTGATAAATACCCAGGATCTTTGCCAGGCAAGTCGGGCTTCGAGTACTAATTGACTCTGACAAATACTTAAAATAAGATGGTGCAAACTTGATAAATGACTCCAGCTCCGTCTTTGTAACTTGTTTGATGATAAACCGATCATCCAAGGTTTTTGCAAAGAAAACATTGCTCTTTCCACCCTGGGCCCCCCACTTCTTACAACGGCTAAGAGATCGCACAAAATCTATTTCAGAAGGGCAGCATGTCCTCCTTAAAGCCTCAAACCGCGTTGCGTAGTAACAAGTCACTGTATACTTCACCTTGCCAAGGGGGCCATCATCTGTAAAAGAAACTCTAGCATGTAAATCCTTTGACAAGAGTGAGTCCAAAGCCTGAGAGCTCCGTGACCGTGACGTGGATATGAGGCTCTCATCAGACGAACCAAGATTCCTGTAGGTCTCAGAAACTGCCTCGTCAAAAGAGGTAAGTGAGAGAAGATTTGCTGAATCAAAAAGGGGTAATGAGACTGAAGAATCCAGAGCATCTTTTGGTCTCTCAGACTCAGAGATCTGCAAATGGTAATCTGGCGAGACAAGTGCATATGCAATAATACTAGTGGGTTCATCATCAAACACAGGGATAACAGTGTCATTAACACCAATAGGCAGTAGCAGCCTGGCACCACTTTGCCGTTCCAATTCCCTGAACAATGGAACATAAACAGGATTGCCCTCACCAATAAAGAGCTTCTGAGCATTCAAGGAAATATTTTTGTCGAATCCCTTAAGATGCAATGGAGAGCTAAGAGAATGAGTTACCTGTACCCCAACTTGGTCAATAGTATAGTTCTGCAAATCTGAATTAGATGCAACTTTTCTTATTGCAGTTGGAGAATTTACTAAGGTTGAATCAGGAATAGAATAGCCATTGTCTTTAGGTATTGTACTAGTTGGATGACTTTCACCAGTCCAAGCTGCATCAAGGGTATCAGATAAATTTGCCACTGTTGGACACTCATCCCCTTCTGAGAGGGCCCTTCGTACACTTTTTCCAGATTCCAATGGATCAGATTTATCTATGACATTTGGAAAGGAAGGAGTGGAAAGATCAGCCTCATTACTATGATTCAGGTCCAGACCCATTTCAGTTTTGTTCTGAACCCCTCCAGGCGGGCTAAAGTAGCCAACATCTCCTCCTTGATTAACATTTATATCGGGCTTTGTTTCCAGAAGAGATGAATCACAAATACTAACTCCTTTACCTGGCTTGGAGTTTATATTTGTCTCGGCAAGCTTCTCCATAGAACTGAGAGGTTTCTCCTTGAGTTTCGGAAGGGAACTGCTCAAACCTTCCTGAAAACCTTTGTTACTTAAACTGGCAGCATGAATCAGGCGTTGGTCCCAAACATAAGAGTGGAAAAGCAACTGCCTCCGCAATTTATTGATCTCAAGAATATCAATTGCAGGATGGCCAAACTTCACCTCCCTATGCATAACTTTTCGTAGTGATTCCTAAACAATGCCATTGTCACCAGTGAGATACCAAATAATGCAAATAATAGAACTTCCTTAACAAATGAAAAAGGAAATGAAAATTTCATAATGCTGGGTAGACTTTGAGTACGAAGGAGCAGGTGGAATGGGGGTGGGATTCAAGTGAACTACCTCAAAGTCTTCTCTTTCCTTTTGAAGCATCTCTTCAAGTTCTGCAATTTGATGACTTGATTCAGGTGCTTTCTTACCACCATCCTGTGTTCCTGCAAGTGGTCTCTTCCCTAAAATTTGATTAAGTGCATTGCGCAATTCAGTAAATAGAAGCTCTGCCCGATGACCCATCTAGTAACACAAGATCAACAATCTCATAAGCACTGAGAAGTTTAGAATCACTTGCTATAGCAACTAAGATTTAAAAACTGCACCTCATCTGCTTCTTTTTGTATCCATTCCTGATTATCATAGTAAAATTCGAGTTTGGATGGTGGCAGATAAACAGAATGAACATGAATTGAAGCATAGCTGAAGCAAGCAACCATTCTCCCAAAACTGTACACGTAAGAACAATAGGATAAGAAGATACCAAATATTGCTTTAGTGTCTAGATGAGAACTTAGAAAGAACAAAAAGAAACAAAGTGATGCAACAGAACAAGTTTTTCTCTGAAACTCAAAAAGGTAAACTGAGAATGGTGACAAGATGTCTTGAAGTCTAGACCACTCAACCCAAGAAACCCAAATCAGAGCACCTTGAGTTAACAGTTATGAAACCACCCTAACTAACCTACAGATGTCTAAGCTGAGAAATTACGACAAAATTATGAATGTAGTGTCTATCTGGTACAATGACAGAAAAAATTTAATACACATCCTGAATGTTTTTCTTCTTCAACATTTTCTATTTGGTGGGGTGGACTGAGACTGGTTAGTGCAAGTTTCAGCAGTTCATAAGGGAAAATACATACCCATAAAACCGAAGACAATCTCTGTGAAGGGAATGACCACAGGTTGCGACTCTGTTTGCAGCTGCATGATTTGAAAAGCTCAATTCCAAAAATTTCCCGAAAGATAAACCCCAAGCAGCATCTGACATGACTACTCTGCGAGTTGCTGGAGGAAAGCCATTGGTTCGAGGACATCTCAAGCACCTGTGCCACATCCAAATTTTGCCTTCCCTTTCCCCCGGTAACAAAGTCTCTGGGAGTTTCTTAACAGATATTGTAAGGCTCCCTTGTCTATGAGTATAACAATGAACATGCGCTTCTGATGGCATCCCACATGAACGACAAAGGTAACTCTAATAAAGAAGAATGACAACTTCGTGTTATGACAGTGCTGAAGAAAAATATATTTCATATCAAATTAGCAAAGGAAAAAGGTCATGATTGACAATAGAAAGTACCTGATCAAATAGATGATCTCGTAAGAACCTCCCCAAAGGCTTATCAAAATTTCCATAGTATTTGATTCGAAAGAGATGTGAACGTTCACAAACAGTTCCTTTCCACACACAACGTGTTGATAGGGAAACCAAAATGCTTTGGTGGTCAGAAGGTGAGGGGGGAAACTCTTCCTTTGAAGATTCCACCTCCTCATTGTGATTATCACTATGATTTTTTATGGATGTAAATCCTGGAGCCTCTCCAAGATTTGCAACTAAATCAACATTATCAGCATGGCTATTGCCACCACCATGTTCTAATGCCTCTGAGGCTCCAAAAGAATTAGAGATCAATCTATCATTGAACAAAGCTTCTCCAGCCTTATCTGTTTTGGCCAGGAAAGATTCTTTACAACCCATATCAATATCATTTTCAGAGGCACAAATTCCGGGGAGCTTTTTACGGAAGGAATCTCTGATATCCTCTCCCGGGTGAGACAAGGAACCGAAGGGAGATCTAGGTGCTACAGAGCCCGAGGAATGAACTCCAAGAAAAGCTTGAGAGCAAGCAGCTTTAGATGAGCAAATTGAATTGGCGCCTTCCATATTCAAAATGGGGTCGATATTGGTACACAAGTCACTATCTGAAATTGAGCCTTTATTAGATTTCTGTAGTTCACTGCTAGCTTCGGGACCCTGAGGCTTGCCAGCCGCTGGGACACTAAAACCAGGTATTGTGGAAATAGACCTGTCAATACTTGATGGTTTATCGGGTAATGCAACAGTTATCACAGACTTCAAAGGAAGTTCTGGAAGTGAAGCACCTTCATCAGCTAGAAATGAAGTCTCCAGAGCCAAGTGATAAGCCGCAAAAACTCCATATTGGACAACATGTTTCACCTTCTTTAACTCATCCCCATTGGCACCACGGAGCAAAATCTGAAACAAATTCAATTCATCTGAATACTTCTGACTCTTATTTTTCTAATTTTCTTAAAACAGAAAACAGATTAAAAGGAATTACTACTACAAACGCAAAAACAGGCATGCAATTGCAACCCCACAATCCATCAGTCCAAGCTACGAACTCTATCTTACAATATTAACATCCTTGGTCAGTGATCCTGTTAAGCTGATTAGAATTTCCTAGTCTCTGCTATATTGCTTTTGTGCTCCCACCTGGATATTATATTTGTATAGATAACCTAACTGAAAATACAGTAACTAGCCTATACATTCAAGGTCTAAGAAGAACAACAATAAGTGCCAGTTAATGCCCAAAATTTAAGCAGAATTTTGTATATCCACCATGTCCATGTGTGATGTAATTATATTAATGACTTACAGTAACACCCAAGGGCTTCGGGCAACCCTCGAAGAACATTAGAGTCTTTGTCAATTTCTTCCCACCTTGCCCAGCACTGCCATGCACTTCAAAAAATTTCTCCACATGGAATATATCACAATACCCTAGTTTTGGTGATATGAGATGATCTATTGAAGGGACTATTTGTGCCCCAGTGCAGCGGGCTATTCGCTCTAAAAGTGGCCTCTTGATATTCAGAACAAGTGATATGTCTTTGGCAAGAAGGTAATCTTGAGCATAACGGGATACAGACTTCTCCACCAAAAGAACATTAGGGTGATGTGAGTCTATCTTTGCAACTGCCATCTTCAGATGATCCATTTCCTAAAATAGAGAATTTAGTCCATCAGAAGAAGAAACCTCCCAGATTGCTAAATGAATGGTAGGATAAGTAAGTGACACAAAACATAGGCAGGGTTCAAACCCTTATCAAAACCCTATATATTTAAATTGTTAACTTACAAAGCCTAAATAAAGGGAAAAGGGCAACCTGCTGCAACAAAGTATCAAAACTAGATAACAGATTTGAAACACGCTGATATTCCAAAGCTCCTCCAAGGATTAAAAAGCGTGGCTTTTCTATCTTTGATGTCATTCGCCGATGAGCCACATTTTTCTTACAAACAACTCCTTTAACCACCGTACTGAAGAAAATGAAATGAAAAGCCATCAAAATTATGAAAATGGGTGATTTGTTACAAGAACATACAACCTTAATGAAGCCTTATTGCAATAAATGGTGGTGATGGAAGACATGAAGCGAACATTCAAGCAAGCATATAGCATCTATTCAGCAAAAACATGTCATCCACCTCCAAGAACCTAAAAGTATGTATCATCAGTCTAACAGAATAACAAAGGCCATCTTCTTTTAATAAGCTTTCACAATGATATTTGTGTAGAATGGAAATCTCCATCTTGGACACATAAATGGTTCAATAACAGGAGATATGGTTAAATAGCTAATGATTAACACTTCAGCCCAAATCGATAGCTAAAATATACTCATTGATAATAGAACCAACAAGAAATGCTTGCATAAGCAGACATAACAGGACTGTCACAAATATAAGCTAAAATTTTAGGAACCATTCTGAATTTGGTCTACTGAAATACTACACCGAATGACGGTGCCTTAAGCTGCACTGCAATGTGAAACCATACACAGACTTTAGATCAAAATTACCTCTCATTCCTACGCCCACAAGCTATGCATTTGACCTTCACATATCCCCCAGGATCCATTCCTCCACCCTTGCTTGTATCTGGCTTAAGGAGTGTGGCAGCCTCCCACGACAAAGATGTAATTATGTCCAACCAGCTCTCTTTGTTGTCTTCATCACCCAGAGGTAGGCTTTCAACCTGCAAAAGCTGAGCTACCAAAGCTCTAAAATGACCTTCCACCACATTCTTCATCGCATTCCTGTGCTCCTCAATTGACTTCTCTCTAGTACGACACTCCCCATTACCAAAGCTATTTGAAGAACGCAAATATCCCCACTCCCCAGTAGCACCACCAACACCACCACCATCATCATCGTCCTCATCAAATAAGACAGCTTCTCTCTCATCTTCCTCATCCTCAGGCTCCGGAGGGAGCCAAAGTAGCCCATTGTTCTCGAAATCCACAGGTTCTGCATTTGTACTTTGCAGGTCATATGGAGAAGTTTCGCACTCATCACAATTATTGTGTTCATATGATTCTTCCCTGAGTTCCTGACTTCCCTCTACACCCTGAGTATCAAAACCCTCAGGTAATAAGGAACTCGTGTTATCTCCATCAAGATGCACATTGTGTGGTCCATAGACATTATCGAACTCCTCGATATTGACTGCACCATAATAGTCATTGGCATGAGAGAAATGACTTGGTTCTGAATCTAAACGATAAACGCCATAGTCATCATCCTCATCATCACTCCTGGTATCAGAGGATAAGTAAAAACATGAAACTAATTATCTTATAAAGAATCAGATGTAAGAATATGAGAATACAGTCATTAATATGACCTAACAATAAATGTCTCACAGGTAACATTCACCTTAGATGAAGAATGAATTGAGTCAAATGATATTTCACAGAAACAGAAACTCTTTATTCACTTTTCAACCCACATTTTGTCTTCTTTATTCAGAAATACTCAAATATCTTACAAGGACAATTGAAAACACATGTGAAACTAGAGAAAATAATGCTGTATCAATTTGTGAAAGTACTCAGAAAAAAAATATTCAGATAGGGCAGGAGATACCTGTTCATGCCAAAGCCAAAGTGGTTAGGAGACGACTCTGCCATGGCTGCATCAGAACTAATACTCCTCTGAGATGTACAATTGTCTTGTGTGGCTGTAACTGAATCGATTTGGGGAGATGATTGATTAGGGCTAAGACCAGAAGTATACGGCACACGCTGGTAAGGTCCAGTCGAATAAGGGGTAGAGCCAATAGTGCTGCTACTACTGTGGCAGGTGCAGCTGGACTTGGTACTTGCCAAACTTGTCGCAGATGGTGATGGACTGAGGCCAGGGCTTCGTGCAGGGGGGCCATTATCAACTGTTGCTATCCCTTGCTCCCATTGCCTGAAGCAATAATTACAGACCCTAATCCTCTCCCAATCCTCCCTTCCAGCCCTTTGCTCATCAGATGGGGCAGGAACAGAGTTTGCAGTACACTTGGCACAGAAAACTCGGCCACAAAGTCGACAATGATGCCTCCGGTTAAATATTGTGAACTGAGAGTCACAGTCATAACATACCCTACAGCTCTGATCAGGCATCCAAAAGTCCCTGGACACATTGGGCGGCTCGGACCTCCTGGGGATCCAAGACTTGAAAATGTCAACTAACTCGGATAGTTTGTTGTCGGGGGTGCCCATGGACAACTACCCCACCCAAGCCCACTCATGATGAGAGGATCATTGCAAACTCTTCCCACAACAAACGACAAGTGAGTACGAATGCACCTGCTAAAAAATAAAAATCCAAAAGAAAACAAAGAAAATGAAGCAATTGCAAAACCCAACAAGATCACTAGCTGATTGCTAAGAACTCATTGAAATTAAAATGTATACATAAATGTCATCTTAACACTCATACTTGGATTGACAACTCCAAAATTCATAAACATAAAAAGAGAACCTGAGAATTGAGGTTTGCAGAGAAACTGAGAATTCAAAAAAAGAATTACCCATTGTAGCTAGCAAAAGGGTTGCATGCAAAGGCACAACTTAAGCTTAATTTTCTCATGGTGTAGAAGAAAAGCAACATAAATTACCAGGACTAAGAGTTGCGAAGCAGCCAAATTCAATTCCCCAAGGCGAAAGTCCCCAAATTCAGTGCCTTTCCGAATTAGAATTCTGAGAGATTGCAAAAAATTACAGAGCTCAATCCCAAAATGCTTTCTTTCTTCAATTCAATTTATCTGTGTGCCAACCAAACAACCCAAGCCCTAATCAATCAAACAAGGCGCAAAATCTTCGATAGGCCCCACCAGAAATATAACCACGTCTTATATGCAGAATATATAAATGTTTTAATTTCGGCTCAAAATGGTTTGTTCATACAACGACAAACCTGCATATATTCGTTCATGGAAACAAACACGAACCATAAAATATATAAACCACACAAAAATTAATAATATTATTATTATAATCATACGAAAAATTACAAGATAAAGAAAGACGAAATGTCAACCGCACCTGTAACTGTAATTCCCCACAATTTGGCGCTCCCATTGAAACTTTACTCTATATATCACGCCAAGATCCACCGACTTATTTAATGAATTCTCATGCAAAAAATTTATACCTTCTTCCTCTATTTTTTTGTCTTTTGTTGTTTGTTTTTGGCTTGTTATATATATATTTATTTATTTATTTATTTATTTTTTTTAAATATTGTTTTTTGGAATACTATTTCGATTTTTGTGTGGAGTGGTGGCACGTCGAAGAAGAAAAGGAGGGTTCTTTACTCATGAATCACCATAATTATTATTAATTATTTGCATACTATAATCAGTGCATGTGAAGATAAAAAGATAAATATCGAAATTGAAATCAATTTATGATAACTTTTTATATTAGAGATTGATTTATGATAAAACTAGAACGGTAGCACGTCATGCATGTGTGTGAGAAAAGATGAATGTGATTTTTGCCAATGGTTTTTATTTTGTTTTATTTTTATAAACGAAAATGATTCATAGCTAATTTTTATCTTTCTCGTATTTATTTAAGTCAAATATGAATCATTCCGTAATTCGGTGAAATAACTTATTTTTCATGAAAAATTTAAGTATTTCTTTATCCGTTCATGTGAGTCGAATATGAAATTTTTTCTAATTAAATGAAAAAAAACTACATTAAATTCGGCTTTTATAGCAAATTATTCATCCCAGCGACCATTTTTGCCAGAGGTTTTTAAAGCATACAATTCATCTCAATAGTCATTTTATTGAGTAGATGCCGAGCGCATGGTCATTGGTCAAACAAGACAACACGTGACCAAGGCCACGTGATTGAACTGATCCAACTGCTACAAGTCAAAACCAAGCCATGAATGAAGTATGAACCGTCGCTGGTGCATACCCTTTTGATTCAGATGGTCAGTGTTTGCCATGTGTGTGTGTTGAAAGATGACAGATAACCCTACAGAATTTGATTTCTTTTGAAGGCCAAAGGACCAAAAAAAAAAATTAAATTAAATAAATAGAAAATTAAATTAAATTCATGAAGGAGCAACTAACCCAATTTGCTAGAGAAGCCTAGAAAAAAAATAATGAGGTAAAAGTTATATATATATATATATATATCTTGTTCTAAGTTATCTTGCAGCAAAAGAATGGTTCTTGGCTTCTTGTTTGACCTCAGGCAAGCTGCTGTTGCTGCTGCTGCTGCTGTTGTTTTGAACAAGGCCGCTATCGTTGAAACCGGTTTTCTTCCAATCATCAGAAGCAGGAGCTGGTGATGATGATGATTTTTTTTCTGTGGATATGGCATCAGCAAGAGCAATTGGCATAAGGCAGAGACCTTTGCTTTGGAGATGCTGCATTGCCTTGGTCACATCTGATTCCATCAGCCTCACTACTTGCTCTAAGGCAATTTCATTGAATGAAATGTCAGTTACTTGGCCAACTGACGGCAACAGCGAAGAACCATTGGCACCCTGACATAGATTCACTTATCAGAACAATGATCAAGTTGTTCTTATTCCTAATTAGAACATGAGAGAGAGAGAGAGAGAGAGAGAGAGAGAAGAAGAAGAAAATTTAGAAGAGGGTTTCGCACCTTAGCTTGTTGAGTGTCTGTGATGAGAGGAACAACTGCTCCTGCAGCACCAACTCTGCTCATGCTTAGCACCTGCATATTGTCATATCAAGCACCAAATTATGGACACTGTAACAGAATTCAAAGTCTCAGTTCTGTTAATTGTGATTTTGTTCAATTTTTCAGACCGTATTCGAGTCAACCATCCACAGTTTGGGAAACTGAAAATTGAGTTTCATTACAACCCTATTTCTGGAGCAAAGAATATAAACTGTTGATGAAAGTTCTCCGTCATATACCTTGATTTGGAGCTGAAGGAATTTGACGTACTCAATGATTTCATCTAGCATGGATGCCTTGTCAGTCTGCAAAATTACCAATCATATCAGCTCTTCTTTAAATCCAGCCACTATAAATTACACTGGCAACTGTTTCAGTGCGAGATGGAAGAGCTTACCCTGTTAGAATTCGGCACCAGTTCTTGCAGGTTCTTCATTCTTTCAGCAATTTTTTCTCTCCGAAGCTGCAAATATGTGTTTTATAAGATATAAATGCTTAGTCCATTTAATTCCCAACCAAATTCCTTTGACAAGTGGACTTCAAATTCTAATGGTTCAGGTCTTGGAAACAGATAATGCATGAAGAAGCAAAACTTTATATGAATGACACAACTAACCCTTTCAGCAATACTGTGTGGATCAGTTGCCTGGCCTCGACGTGCCCTCATACGAGGCTTTCCAGTTCCAGTACATTCAGCAGAGGGGGTAGTTGATGTAGCCTGTAAGTGAAAATTGTAAGTTCATTTTTTTACAATGCTTGATAGAATTAGGATTTCCTTCTCAAAAGTATCCAAGAGAACAGTGGAGCTAGGATAAGTACCTGCTGTAAGGACTGCAATCCAGACATTGTCATTGTAATCTGAGGCCCAGAAGCAAAAGAAGGCAAAGGATAATTTTGTAGGTCCTGCTTTCCCTTCAAAATTACACAGGCAACAATCATAAAACCATTTCACTTACCAAAACTGTAAATAGATAATCATAACTATGAGTTAAAATCTAATTTGTAGCTACCCAAGTTTTTCCCTAAAGCTTATATAACTAGAAATATTAAGTAAGTTTATGATCCTAGACTGATACCTCTGTGGTGACTAAAACAGCCAAGTTATTGGGATCGTTTGCCATGGCATAAGTACCATTATCCCCATATTCTCCTTTTAAGCCAAAGCTGCACATTCTGTGCTGTCCCATACCAGGAGAAAGAGAAGAAGGAACACCCTCATAAGATTGAAGAGGCCACAACTGAGAAATCGAAGGAAGGGTTTCGAAATCTCCATTGAATCTTTCGAAGATGGATGGTTCACGGTTGTTGCATACCACATTTTCCGGCTCTATGGTGGAAAGAGATGTTCTCACCATGTTACCATTCAAAGGCAGCTGCTCCAGAGAAGCAAGTGAGCAGGGGGTTACAATATCCACATCATATTGCAGGCCCGGATTTTCGACTTTAAAGCTACCATCCACCTTTCCATTTGAGAGGTTTGGCTTGAAGTTTTTACCATCATCTTGTGCATCTGACTCTAAATCATGAACAATAGATGAAGCATCTTGAGCAGCCAAGCTCTCCATACTGTGGTTTGAATTAGTCAAATATGTAGGGGAACTATTGTTGTCATCCTCATCCACTCCAGCTGAATTGAGAAGCATTTCATTTGGTTGCCCAGATTCACAACATCCCCAAGATGATCTCTCCTTCACATCTACATCTGACCATGAAGAGGAACTGAAAAATTGATTAAGATAGTTGTCCATCTTCAAAGATAAAGACTTTTCCTCCTCTGCTTATTTTATGCTGGCTGCACCTATAGTTTATGAAAAATGGACATACAATTAGCTTAAAGACTTTCCTGTACATGAATTTACGGTCATGTTTTCCAATAAAGCCTAAGAAAATCAGCACTCTCTAAATCTATTATGAAATGATTCTCTGAAATTCCTGAAAGAACCTAAATTTAGCAGGAACAAAACCCCAATCATACATTCCAGAAAACCCAACACAGATGTATTACAAAATTTGCATGAAGAGAACAGAAAAATATAAGACATATATATATACCCGGCCTTATAATCTAAATGGCAGCTAAATTAAACTCATGGGTTAACATATTGATCACATTATCTTCCATAAACCCAGTTGACAGAATTGGTTTCCAAGCGTGACAACAGGACACACAACATACATTCATACGCATATGCTTACATATATATATATATATATATATTATTTTGCAGAAAGAGAAAACAGTAAACAATAATGTGAGATCAAACATTGACACTCACCGAGAGAGAGAGAGAGAGAGAGAGAGAGAGAGAGAGAGATTACACTAAGAGAAGCCAAGAGAGTAGAAGCAACAGTTATAGTAGCAGTGCACAAAACTTTGAGCATCCAAAAGAAGAAAATTGATTAATTAAATAATTAATTAGACTCACAACTAAACCAGAAACCGCTCTTGTAGGCTTTTACAGATGAAAAGCTCATTTATCCTTCTTTTTTCCAGTTTTCTTATTACTCTCTACTTTATTCCTTACCCTTTAAAGTTGTGCATGGTGTCAATCAGCCATTGGTCCACATCACCAAGATTACAAAAGAATTTTCCTCTTGACTAGAACGTTACAGATTTTTCAATGAGCTTTCAAAATTTCCGTAAAGTTAGCCTCTTAATCGTCAACTGATGCTGATCAATTATATGTCCTCTGAGTTGTCCATGCAAATTGCAATGCAGCATCTATAGGGGCATTATGGTAATTTTAGTGGTGACAAGTTAACCACGCACCCTGACAAAGCGGACGGGTTTCGGTTCCTTTGGTTTGTAGTGGGGAAGTGCTTAGTTTCACCACTTCCTTCTTCTTGTTGACCAAAACAAGCCTTCCTTCCCGTGCCACTCTATAGTTTATATTGTTCGTCAGGGGTATTTCTGTAATTCAATTAATAGCCCAAAATATCCCACTAGGGTCACAAAAATCAGAGCCCATCAAGACCCTTGCTCATAGTTTTATATCTGGTTTTGATCATTTTATATGCTTTTGGAAGTTTGCCCCTTAATCGTCAACCAAATGTCTAAATTTGAATAACTTGAAGCTCAAACATGGTTTCTTTTTGACTGATTGTTGGGTAAATATAGTACATTTTCATGGAACGATTTACCAACTTGATCATTGCTCATTCAATGGGTGAAGGACTTTTTTTCCCCCTTTAGAAGGAGCATCACTTTCATTTGGCGAAAGAGCCTCATACAAACTTGTAAAAAGCAGCATAAACTATACTCAGTGGAAGGCCTATATTGCCCCTCATGGATTAGGTAGCTACCCGCAACCATGGTGTGACCTTTTGGAAAGGCTGAGCTGTGGAGAGGATGGGAAGCATTGAAACACCTGAAGCATCTGCAAGACTTGACGGTACCGAAGTAAACTCTCCTACTGCTTAAACTTAAAAGTGAAGTGCAGATATATTCAAACCGAGCTCAAATCCGATGAAAAGCTAACTGGAACTTTATTGAGCACGGAGGTATCAGCTATTGTTATCCCACCTCTTTTGGGACTGTAGAATTTTCTCATACATGTACTGTTTGATGATTTGCAATATTTAAAGTATCATCATAATCTATGTTATAGAACATGTCAACGCCCCCTACAATTGGGACAATTGTGGCCATGATTGGCTTTTAAAATTTTACCGCATCTGTAGCAGAAAGCTGTTTTGCACCTGCAATCAACACATAATAAATAGAAATTCACAGGGAATTCAAGGATTCATTGAACGAAACAAGTCAGAGTAATTGTACAGGGCAAATTTCAGCAGGACAATGGGGTGTAGCTATATAAAGTTCTGAAAAATAGAAAGCTTCATACACAGTAAACTCAAAATTTAGTTCAAAGACTGGTCACATAAAACAAGAAGAAAATTTAGGCAAGTTTAAATTTTGCAGCTAAAAAAGTTAGGCAGTGCTGATCTGAATTTAAGAAAGGATTTATTTCCTATCTTGTTCGTTTGAACAAAGATACACAGTTACTATGCTCATCCATTGTGACAACTCCAATTCAGTTCACTGCTTTTCACAAATCTATTCAAATGTGTCAAGGCATGGCTGCCTTATTTTTGCAGACTCCCACATTAGACCTCCAGATAGCCACTTCAAAGGACAAAGACAAAGGACTCTAAAGATGGGAACTTTAGCTCGAACTCAATTGTTGTTTGAGAATATTACCTTACTAGAGGTGCCAGAAAACCAATAATTCCTCCACCTAGGAATTGGCTATTATCGGGGTAATCGTACTCAAATTCATACCCTGGTCTGTGGACCTTGTACCACGTTTCAAGAACCGAGAACAACCAAGGTAAACAGTTTTGAATAAAGTCAATTTCAGGGAGACAGAAATTGCTGTTGACAGAGGTTGATTAAGATAAAGAAGTGAGCAGTCTACTTTATAGCTTTGATGCTTAGTACAGCAAATTCAGGGCAAATTGTATGTGTAGCCTCATAAAGACGCACTAATTAGTTTTCTTTATCCAATGCATTTTCCCAGCGATGCATCCAATAATAGTGAGCAAACATGATCGCACAATCATCCTCAAGGGGATTTTTATACAACAGGCATGGAGTGGCAAAGCAACTCCAACTGATCTTTTATATTATAAGGTAGAACCAACAACGAAATTGCTAATTCACGTGAAAAAACCATGTAATAATTTCAACAAAAGATAACATATATGGGTATAAATCAAATGCGAAGACTTTGAGGAAAAATAGCAGATAGACTGACCTGCACATCATGAACATGCAACCCTCCGATTTTTCCACATAGAACTTACAATTGGGGCATCTTCTCCATTGTTTCTGCTGCGCAAGGTTCTTCAACATGACAGCTTCCTTTTCCCTCTCATCCTTATTCAACTTCTGAAATTCTTCGCACTCAATCTCCTCGTGCCAAGGAACTTTGCACTGGGCACAGAACATTCTCCAACAATTGAGGCACTGTGATTGCCTTATAACCTCTTTCCCATCATCAATCAACATAGCAGAGCAATCCTTATAGGGACAATAGAACTTCTCAGACCCAAGAATCACACTCTCACACAACACACTTCCCCACCTATCAAACACCTCAGGGGGCAGAATTGGTCGACAATACTCGGCCTCTAGCAATCCTTTACAATCAGGAACAGGGCACCTAATGTTTGTGATGTTCTCTTGAAGCTTCGAGGCCACGTAGTTGACCGTACAGTCAGTACAATAACCATGGCTGCAATTTTCTACCCCAAACAACTGGTTTCCGGGCTTGGTTTCAACACAGATTTCACAAACAAAAGATGGGTTTTCATTGGAATTGGAAGATTGCCCAGCTTCGGTCACAGAAGGACCCGTAAAGGGTTTTGTTCGTTTTCCGAAGGGGGTGTTTGAGGGTTTAAACCTAAGAATTCTAAGCTCATCGTCATCGTCGTAAAAGTCTAGAGTTTCATCAGAAAGGTCGATAAAGTTACCTGCTTTGATCGATTGAAGGCCTCTTTCCTCTTCCAAGTGCTCTGCCGAGCGCTTCAGTGAAATGGGTGTGAAGCAAAAGGCATCGTCGTCTTCAATGTTCACGATCTCAATTTGGGACTGAGGCTGAGACTGAGAGTGAGCCACTGTTTTCTCCATCTCAGGTTTCCTTGTTCTCATTGGAAACTTGTCGCTGAGATTGAGACGCTTTTGGACTCTCTCTCTGCAATTTCAATTTGAGTAGTCTTCCTCTTCCTTAATGTGCACGCTACTCTTGTTAATTATGGTTAACTCTTTAAATTCTACAATGGTGGTGACGCAGAGGATTATACAGTCCTGGGATCTCTTTTTAATCAACGACAATTAATCAAGCACAATGTTATTATTTTATTGGTTACATATTCTGGGTTGGATTCTGGCCAATCAACCGAAAAATTGCAATTCTTTTATAAAAACTATAGAAAAGACAGGAATTCTTGCCGTGCTTTGTGGAGTGTGACACATCTAGATAGAATGAAGGGGGAAGAGGAAGGAGGATTTTCTCATACATGGCATGTCAAGATGTCGTGTAGAATCGAATTTGAGATCACTAGTATATAAGTTAAGATTCTTTTTTCGTTGGACTAGACCCCACTAGCAAGCATTCACGAATATTACTTGACATGTGTGTAAAAATAAAACATAAAAAAATATAAAAATAAAAATTACCACACACATGTCAAACTGGTGTGACACATCCACATAGAAATCTAAGGATTAATGAATGTTGCTTGACACAAGTGCAATAAATAATTTATCTAACGCAAAAAAAAAAAACAAAACAAAACAAAACAAAACACTTTTACACACATGTCAAACTTTTATTGATAAGAATGTAGGAGAGAAGACAAGTATTTTCCTTATAATATGAGTTCATTGGTAACAAATTATTTGATCAATTTATTTATTTTAAATTTCTACAAAAGCTACTTTTATAATCTATCTATATATATAAAGCAAAAAGCAGAAAATGGTGAAACATTCAAAATACCAAAAAATGCCCTTGGTTAATGCAAATATTAAGAATTGAAATTATTAATTAAATGAGGATAATATGGTAAATTCATAATTTTTCATATTAAAAAAATTAAAATTAAAAGAAAATTCAGATAATGGGTCCTATTTTTATGGAATACAAATATCCATTATCTTTTTTTATTCTAAAATAAATTTAAAAAATTTTTAAAAAAAACCTCTCGTATGCGCGGAAGCGCGTGCAGAGAGGCTAGTAAAAAATAATTCATATACAACAAAGTTACGATATTATAATGAATTAGCGTCAATTAGGTATCAACAAATTTGTATCCATCATTGCATTCATTTCATTCAATCTGTGAATCTCCTCTAATTATGTGAAAACAACCACCACTAGTATGCCAATATTTTCCTTATGCCATCTTCTCTTCTCAAATTATATGAAGTACTTTTGTTTAAAGTAACTTTATTTATATGAAAGATAGACACATGAAAGACTCTTTGTTTGTTTTTTTTTAAATTAATGGGGAATAAAACATGGATTCTTTAATCCACTTTGTCTCCCTTTATTTTATAAAAACCTTCCCACACCAATGCAAACGCATTCTAATTCAAAATCTCTACCTCACAAGCAAAAAGTGACTTTATATGGTACACTTAATTTTTGGTAAGGACAATGATTCCCTCATTGTTCGTACTCGTTGCTCACTAGTGTAACCCATTCAGAAGTAGACACGTGTTTTTCTTTCTTAATCTAAATATATATTTCATTTCACAACATTATTTTCTCAGTTGAATGCTATTTTGTCTTTTTATTTTTGGTTTAACTTTCCTATTTAATTTTTATTTCCCCAAATAAAGCAAGTCATTCTTTTGGGGTTAAGGTTAAAGAGGCCTAAATGGCTAAAGTTGGGGTTCTTTTTCAAGAGGCATGTGGTGAGAGGCTGTGATTGAGGGAAAAAAAAAAGTTAAGAAAAATAAAATGAAAACTGAAATGTATTTTTGGAATAAGAAAAAAAAAAATCAAACACCTGTCTGTTGATGAAGCCCAAACACATTGAGGCCCACAAAATGGCAACCAAACCTGTGCTACAAAATCAGATAGCCCAACATTGTGCCCTTTATAAAAATGGAAGGCCTTTCCCAGTGAAGACAAAAGATAAAATTGAATAAGCTAGCTGTGGAGTCAAATGTGCATGTATTCGTACAAGGATTGTTCCAATTCTTCCAAGAATACGAGGGTTCTAGCACCAACATTAGACTTATTTTGTCGTAGTACGAATTAGAGTGAGGTCTGGATTTGTAGAAGAACGCATGTCCACACCTGCAAGCAACCACCCAAATTCGAAATCATCATCGTACACGTAGATATGTCATTATACGTAGACACTTTCTTCGGAGGTTTTGAATGAATATATTAAGAATGAATGAGAATGTATCTACAATTTTGTATCTGCGTACATGTTCAATTTCAAACTAAGTATATACTTCAACTCAAATTAAGCCTAATTTCCCAACTAGTTGCTGCAATCATAGAAAACTATATTCTTTTTTTATTTGTGTGTGTGTGTGTTTTTTTGGCTTTTAATCTGCGGAAATTTTTGAATTAATTAGGGCAAGAACATGTATGTTCTAGTTTGCTATTATTCCTCTTGTTGCTTCGTGCGTACGTTACTCCTCAAGGCAGGTTAAATAGAGCAGTCTTGGTATTTTGTGTCGGTGTTAAATTCAAGAATCCTTTCCTTGGTCAATAAGGATTTTAAACCTTTTTTAGTGGCATTTTTTTACTCAACAAAAATAAAAATAACAGAAAAACAATACATTATTATTCCCTGCAATCGCAAATTTCCCAACTTGCTTCAGAACAAAACATTTGCTTCCCTTTCTTTTATAAAAATCTTCCCACACCAATGCACACGACAAGCTACAGGTTCGACAAAGTCTAATCCATAATCTGTATTGAATCTTGCATTTAGGATAGTTTTTTTTAAAAAAAAGGAAGGTCCACTGAAATTACAAGATAGAATTGGCAAGGGGACAAAAAAAAAAAAAGGAGAAAATCCAAATCAATAACCACAATTTAATAACTTAAAAATGGGGGTTCTAGCACGAAAAAGAAAAACAGGCAAGACGATAATTAAAAAAAAAAAAAAGTTGGGTAGACTAGTATTATGGGCCTAGTTGTATTTGGGAATGTTTGTTATTGAGCTGCATTAGGTTTATTGTTGTAATTAGAGATAGGCTTGATGTTTTGAAGATGGTTTTGAGGGGCTAATTAAGATTGATAAAACCCTATAATTATTAGGCTAAAGTCCAGGGGAGCATAAACAAAGTTTCCCCTTGAAAATAGACGTGATTCACATCAGCAAAATTCTTTCCAACAAACTAAATCACCAAAGTTGCAATTCTTTTGTCTCTACCTTCAGAACTGACAAGTTGACTTTACTCTTCAAAACATTTAATTTTGCGTCGGAAAAATAAAACATACACTAATTATTTTCAAATAATAAATATATAAACTTTCTTCACATATTTTCGTAATTTTTTTACCATAACAATGCATTACTTGAATTTAAGACTCTGTTGGGGCAAAAATTATTAAAGCAACAAACAAATCTTTTCAAATTGTCGCATAAGTCAACAAAAACTTTAATCTAAAGAGTTTAATTTGCTACTACATTGGAGACGCTCTACCTTAATTACATTAATTAAAGAAAAGAGAAAGCAATTTTAGTAAGATATCTATCGAGTGTATCAGTAGAAGGATCGTTACTATTCTCCTTTCAAGAATATACATATTTCTTTCAAGAATATATGTATTTCTTTCAAGAATAATATACGTCTTTCTTTCAAGAATATAAGTATTTCTTTCAATGATATACTTGTTTCTTTCAAGAATATACGTGTTTCTTTCAAGAATGATATACGTGCTTCTTGTGTTTCTTTCAAGAATATACGTGTGTCTTTCAAGAATGATATACGTGCTTCTTGTGCTTCTTTCAAGAATATACGTGTTTCTTTCAAGAATGATATACGTGCTTCTTGTATTTCTTTCAAGAATGATATACGTATTTTGTTCCAAAATATACGTGTTTCTTTCAAGAATGATATATGTATTTCGTTCAAAAATATAGGTGTTTCTTCCAAGAATATACGTATTCTGTCGTAAAAGGAATAGCTGGGTTCGTTGTATAAGAACCCACGTCCACACCTGCAACAACCCGAACTGGAAATTATCATCACTCATACTAATCAATTTTGATGGCGACGTGGCTTTAAAAAAAAATAAACAAACAAAGGGCATTTAGATTTTGCATATCATTGAATAATTAAGATGACGTTTTAGATACTTTGATTCATAGTTTTATGAATGAGTATATCAATGATGAATTTGAATGTATCTACAATTTTGTATCTACGTATATATTCATAATATCTTAAAACCAATTTCAAATTAAGTAACACTAGAACTCAAATTAGGCCTAATTTCCAAACTAGTAGCTACAATCAATCTACAGAATTAATTAGGCAGCAAGAGTACTATAATCTACATAACCGACCTGCATATCATGCGGTTGCACCCAGAAGATTTTTGAATATAGTATTTGCAACTTGGACACCTCGGCCACTTCAGTTTTCTGGCAAGCACCTTGACCATATCATCATCATTTAGTTTCTGAAACTGGGCACAATCGAATTCAGTATGCCAAGGAACCTTACAACTAGGGCACAACTCTCTCTTGCAATGAGGACACACTGATGCACACACAGCCCGTTTGGTGCCATTCTCATAAACCAACAACGCTGAGCAATCCTTGAAGGGACAGTACAAGTACTTGTCAGTCTCAGACCCCATAACCACAGCTTCACACAAGGCACTGCCCCACCGATCGAAAATTTGGTTCGGGAGAATTGGACGGCAGTGCTCCGGGTCTAACATGCCCTTGCAGCCTGGCACAGGGCACATAATGGATGTCACATTGTCTTGGAGCTTGGACACTACGAATTTGACAATGCATTGGTCGCAATAAAAATGGCTGCAACCCTTCACCTTGAATGACTCTTGCAGATGCTTTGACTCAACGCAGAAATCACATGTGAAAGTGCTTGGATTAATATCATCTTGTTGGTCATTGATTAACAATATCGCCAATCCTACAACCTTCCTTTGGTGTCGAAGTTTCTTCCCTTCCATGATTCAATCTTAGTAATTGATTAATTTCTTGGGATGTCGATGCCAAGAATACGTATCTTCAAGGCAGACCGTGAGTGGGAACTCTTAATTATAGGTTAAATAAGTCTCCGTATTTTTTGTTGGTGTTAGGTCAAGAATCCTTTCCTTGGTAAATTGGTAAACCTTATTAGACTCTAGATATGAGTAAATAATTCAAGTCAATTGTTTGGTGTCAACTTATATTATTTAATTACCTGACTAACTAATGTTGACGTAAGTCTCCCAATTAATCAAGGAGATTTATTTCCTTGGTTAATTAAGGGATTTACTTTCCTATTTTTATATAGTTGGTAAATCATTGTATAATTAGGAGATACTTTCCTAATTTTTTACTATATCTAATTCCTTGTAAAGCACCCTGTAAACTTTTATATATACTTCCTTATGGAGAAGAATAAAATTAGCATAATACATTCAAACCATATTCATATTTTAGCAACTAATACAACTCACACACTTCGTTTTAGATAATACACGCTTAATTATAAGGCTATGAAAAAAAGAACACACACCGGTTTGGGCTTTTTAATATATATATATTTTTTTGGTATTCCAATTTTAACTTGGGGGTTGCACAAATGATGGGTGGGCCAGTGAGGAAGACAATGAAGGAAGCAGATAGAAGGAAGAGAGAATCGGGAGAGAGGTTTCTTGTTTTAGTATTAGGTAGGGCTGTCTTTCGGCCGGATCAGATCGGAAACAGCAATTCCAATTCTAATCCAATATCTTTCAGAATTCAATATAGAGTTCCGATTCCGATTCCGAAAAAATTTGGAAATTTTCGGAAGATTCCAATTTCGAAGCCCTTAACTGACAAAAAAAATTTAAGAGATTTAAATGCCCAAACTAGCATTTTGTAAAAATCTCAACTAAACTTTAATCAAGAAAACCCAGCTTAGGGGTTTAACAACTAGTCCAACAGGAACTTTACAGGCCCAAATAGGTTGTACTTTTAAGTCCCTACACAAAATGACTGAGTTTGAAGATATTTATAAAAGACTAAACACCTGAAGTTTATTCTTGCAGTCGATATGGGACTCCAAGAAGAAATGGGAGTGCAACTTCTCTCTCCACTCTTTTCTTGATTTCTACTTGGTTACTCATCCATCACTTCTCCTCTCTCTTCCGTTTCTTCCTTTCTAATCCATGAATGCCAACCTTCATTTTCTTTCTTACTTAAAACTCTTCAGATATGGAACAATATGTACGGATCCTGTTAGGAAAAAAAACAAAAACACTTCTCCAACCAAAAAAGAAATCATTCTTCAATTCTTTATCTCTACTGTTTCTTCTCTTGCATTTTTATTTTTCTGTGTTTGCACTAAATCATTTATCCGATGTATATGTTCTCCATTGAATCCTCATTGGAGCTCTCTTCCCTTGTTGCAATACCCCACACCATCCAGATTTTTTCTTTATCATTTATTTTTCTGTTTCTGCACAAATTCATTACTTTTTTGGTATTGAGATGGAATGAAAACCTTTAATTAAGAAAGAAAGAAAATCAAAGAATGAGTTTTAAAAATTTAGAAATGTTTCCTTCTTTTTTTCGTCACTTCAATTCAATGTAGGATTGCAAAAAAAAAAACGCAGATGGTTTTTTTTTAAAGTTATAATTGCCTTGGACCTCCTCTTTCTGATTATCCTTGGAACCTATTATAATTGCCCAAGGCATAGCTTATTTTGAAAGTTATAGCATGTTTGAATTCACCTTATATATATATAACAATCTATTATTTTATATACAACAATCTATATAGTATATTGATTATTAATCAAAGTAATTTGTCCTACATATTATATATTTATATTTTGTTCATGTGAATCAAATTTTTTTGATTCCATGCTAAAGATGGATTCACATCCATCAATTGATGCTCAAGACTCAAGTTATAGCCGAGTGACTATCACATTGGTTTTAGATTCTAGTGGGTCATGAACATGTATAAAGAGTGTTAGACGTTAATCATGCTCTAGACAATTGTAATACTACAATTTTCAGGTTGGAATACTACAATTGTTAAAGCTCCAATTAATATACGCACATTATATGTGGTGTTTCATGTATAAAATGATTTTATAATTAAAAGTTTAATTGAAGATAGTTTATAATTTTAAAAATACATACATAAATATAAAATGAAATAGTATAATACTTCCTACATTTACCATATATGTACATAGTACATATGGATATAACAAGCACACATATGCACCTTTTTGTTATATTAAATCAAGCATATTTTCCAAATATATATATAGTCTTAAAGTTACATACTACTATGTTTAGTTTTTTTTTTTTTTTTGTCAAGCCTATATTTAGTATGTACAAATATTTGTATGTGGGTACTAAAACTTAACAAATAAGAAATGAAACATATATAAGACCTATAAACTAAAAATAATGCAATTATACTTAGAAACTCGGAATTTTTCGGAAAAAAATTGGAAAAATCGGATCGGAATGGATTCGGAGAACTTCGGAATTTTTCGGATTGGAATTTCGGAATGTTCGGCATTTATCGGAATTTTCGGATTTCGGCATTTTCGGATATCGGATTTATCGGAGTCGGATTTTTTTGGAAAAAATCAGACCGGAATCGATCGGAATCGGATTTTCCAATCCAACTTACACCCCTAGTATTAGGCAACTGTTGGATATATCTAATGGCTAAAATGATTTAGCAAAAACAAATGAAAAAATAATTGTCATATGAATATTACTAAAAGAACTCGTGTCATTTGAATTTCAATTTCCATTTAAATTATCAAAGATTTAAAAAATTATAGTATGATTTGATATTATCTGAAGCACCAAACACAATATAACTTGACTATTTATCTTGAACAACACCAAACGCTTCATAATATTATAAATAAACAATTAGTACTCTCTGAAACAAATTAATATTATCCGGTATAAATTAATCAGTTCAGTCCAACATATCAAATTAGCCCTAGGATTTTAAACTTAACCTTTTGGAGGGGCGGTTTTGTAATTAATAATAAATAAACAATCGCAAATTCCAAGCTCGCACAAAAATCAAAGCAGCCAACAATATATTCTGGAAAATCTGAGGGTTGTTGCACTTAGGAATGGCAAAAACAGAAAGAAAAGATGCATCTTTTTTTGGTCAGATAAAAAAAAGATGGATCAAGCACTAGGTTAATGAAACTTGTGAGATCAAGTACATTTGGCTCCACACAAAACCATGGCCAGCAACAAAATGATTTTTCAAACCCGATCATCAGCAGAAAAAGGATCAATGCACTTTGGTATCGTTTTGGCAGAACCAACATCAGATTGAGTAAATATTTAACTCAAATTAGCCATCTTGAGAAAGAAAAAAAAAAAATTGGCAGCGGCAAAAGTTCACTTGACCTGCATTTCATCCTCCAGTTCTTTTTCTTGTGCAGTTTCTGAAACTTGACACAATCAAACTTAGTATGCCAAGGAACCTTACACTTGACTTGGCACAAAACACCCTTTCGCAATGAGGACACAGAGACTGCTTGATAATCCTCAGCTCCATCATGAATCAACAAAGGCCGAGCAATCCTTAAGAGCTCATTTTGTGAGTTGGATTATGTAGTTGGATAGGATTTATGATCCTAGTCAAACGTTTGGTGGCCTAAGTTGGATTGGATCATGTCTGGAATCCTACTAAACCTTTAACTAAGCATTGGTGGCAGTAAAAATGGGCACAACCCTTATGTTGAATGAATGAGTTTTCTAGATGGGTTGACTGGACACAAATATCACATACTTAAGTTGGGTTTTTGTTGTTTTCAGGATTTGAAGACTGCCCAATTTTATATGATCATTAAAGCATTCATCTTTGTGAAATCATCATCATTTTGGTTCTGTTTTTGTTTCAAGTTTTTTATGTGAACTGTGAAACTCCAAGACTCGTCATCTCTTCTTTTCTATGTTTCTTTTTGCTCTGAATAATTGGATGGATCAAATGCTCATCAGCAAAGTTAGACACAACAGTCTGCACAGAGTTCACTCCAAACCTAACTTTATCAACAGATTTGGTTTGTGCAATGCCGTGTGTCACATTTTAGACTAAGCAACGTGTCATGTGTCTCTTCACATTTCTCCCTTTTAATTAAAGAAGGTTTTGAATAAATAAAAAAAAAATTAATAGAGTAAAACAGACCACTCGGGTGAGAAAATGAGTTAGAATTATCCTAGATTAAGGGTTTTATAACAAAATAAAAAAAGATGAGGAGAAGATTCAAATGAAAAAGATAAGGAGAGGATTCAAATTGGAGCAAATGAATATCTCAATCGGAGTAAAATACTACATGCGTCAAAACAAATTCCAAAAGTAATACTGATCCCTATTAATATGGCACATCTTGTCCACTCTAAAACTTCATTTAATTTCCAGTATTATCCTTTTGTGTAATCCAACCACCTGCATCAACCTGTAGCGTTGCAGCAAGATCTTCTCGTGAGCAAAAATAAAGGCTTATTTGTGACAGCTTGGACAATGTCTGGTATGTGAAGTTAAGGAAGCTTGAACTCCACAATTGTAACAGAAAGCATTTCCACACCTGCAACATTTGCAATCAAATTTGATTACAAAAGCAAAGGAACCACTAGTGTAGTGGTTTGGAGCAATTGCTCCTCCAGGCAAAATCCTAGGTTAAAGTCCTAGCATCCGTGTAGTTTGTGTGAGTTTAATATATTATTGTCATTCTCAATAGGAAAGGTCCTCAAAAAACCAAAAAATTTGATTATGAAAAATAATACAAAAAAAGAACAAGAAATATACACCAAAAGATCAAGTTTATGTAAGTTGAAGGAGGCATCGAACAGCTGAAACCAATATCAGATTAAGTAACATTTAACTCAAATTAGCCCTTTTTAATTCCTAAGCTATTTGAGAATCAAAGAAAATAAACCAATCTGCAGAGAACCTAGAAGTAGCATAGCAGAGAAGTTCAACTGACCTGCATTTTATGTAGCTGCACCCATCGCGTCTTTCAACATAGTACTTGCAACTTGGACACCTCCTCCAGTTCTTATTCTTGGCAAGCTCTTCCAGCTGCTGATCTTCACCCCTATCTCTCAGTTTCTGGAACATGTCACAATCGAATTCGGTATGCCAAGGAACCTTACACTTGACACAAAACACTCTCTTGCAATGAGGACACTGAGCTTGTTTGGTATCATCTGGTTCCTCATCAATCAACAGCGTGGAGCATGCGTTGAAGGGACAGAATAAGTACTTTTTCTGAGGCTCCATAACCACAGATTCACACAAGGCCTTGCCCCAGCGGTGAAAGACGTCGTATGGGAGAATTCGACGGCAGTACTCAAGGTCTAACACCCCAGGGCATCCTTGATTCGGGCACGTAACAGATGTGACATTGTCTTGGAGCTTGGACACTATGAATCTAACAATGCACTCTTGACAGTAAAAATGGGCGCAACCCTTGATGTTAAATGAGTCTTTTAGCTCAATTTGCTCAACACAGAAATCACATGTGAAAGTTGAATCAACAGCGTGCTCTGTTTCCAAAAGAGATTCACACAAGGCAGTCCCCCACAGATCAAAGACGTCGTTCGGGAGGATTGGACGACAGTACTCAGGGTCTAGCAGGCCACTGCAGCCTGGTGTGGGGCACATAATGCATGTCACATTGTTTTGGAGATTGGACACTATGAATTTAACAATGCACTCTTGACAGTAAAAATGGGCGCAACCCTTGATGTTGAATGAGTGTTCTTGATGAACTTGCTCATGGCAGAAGCGACATACAAAATTTGGATCAATATCACCAACTTGCTTCTTTTCTTTCATATGTTTACTATGTTTGGTCATGAGGGTACCGATTTTGTTGCCCAATTGTTTGCCTCCCAGAACTTGCTTGTCCAGGTTTTTTCCTCTGCAAATTATGTTGCCCATCTTCTTCTTCTTCTTCTTCTTCTCTCTCTCTCTCTCTCTCTCTCTCTCTCTCTCTCTCTCTCTCTCTCTCTCCGTGTCTTTAGTGGTTCTAAACTTTTCACACTCTCATGAAACAACAGAACACGAAAGACTGATCTATGTGGGAAAGCTTTCACCAATAATTAAGAGTGATGCTAAACGAACCCTAAAATTAACTAAGTACACCCTACTATCAAAGTATTTATTGAATTACTAATTTATCCTAATATAAAATGACTAAAAATGATATATTCAATTGTGAAACATAACACCACATATTTTTAGGGTGTACTCAGCACTGTTTAAAAACCATCTAAAACATGACACTGCATATTTTTCCCTGCACTTCTCTTCTTCTCCATCTTAGCATTTCGACAACCGAACTCTTTGATCTCTCAAAACCAAGCTCAGTAGAACCTCTTCTTTCAATCACTCTTCTGCTCAGTATAAAACATACAAAATCCCAAACTAGAAGAATAAAGAGCAGTTTTCTTTTGCCCAATACCGAGCAGCAGTTTCAAAAAAAGGAAAAAAAAAGAGAAAAAAAAAAAAGAACTGCAAAGACTTGACTGATTGCTATAATAAACCACACAATGTAGTTGTTTCTTCTTAGCTCTACAAATTTTCATGATGAATGTACAGTCTCTGAACATGAGATCTTGAAAATGCAATTTGACATGAAGACATATTAAAAACTGCTCTTATTTTTGCAAAGCAAAGTGTATTTCAGCAATACAGTTGCTGAAATTTTCCTTTTGCCAAGAAGAAATTTACTTGAAGGAATTAAAAGAAATATGCAGGGGCTGATTCAATACAGTGCAGTGCTTGTTTGTGTTAGCCATTGACGGATGGACTCGTTGTGAGACACACATCAATCAATGTCTAGCATTCTCCGAAGAAAATTTAAGGCATATATAAATACAAGGTTGATTGATCTGTACAATGAAGTCCTTGTCTGCAATCCTAATTAATTATTTCTTTGAGTCTTTGTTTATTTGCTCTACCATTTGGAGTTAAAGACTCAAACATTAAAGAATTAAAGAAGACTTTGAAGTTTTCGCAGGCAAAATCATAATTTGAACGTTTTAGCATCAAGAGGAATGAAATCAAAGAATTATGTTGAACGTTTTTGTATCATTAGTTAGATTTAGGATATATCAAAAAGAACAATATTGTCCAGATTTTACAGTTAAAATTTTTGAGACTCAAAGTATGGAGAAAAGGGGATCATAGGGAGATCGATGAATGTTGTTGGTTTTTTTTTTTTTTTTTTTTTTTTTTTTTGGCGAGCTAGAGTGTATTAGGGTGTACTATGGGTATTTTTGGTAGTTAAATAGGGTATACTTAGTTAATTTTAATTTTTGATTTAAATATCAGGGTGTACTTAGATCATAAGGTGTACTCAGTTAATTTTAGGGTTCGTTTAGCAACACTCATAATCAAAGAGGATGCAAAAATAGTCACACTGGGAAAAGAAGAAGAAAAACAAGAATAAAAAGAGGCGTTTGAGAAGTGGAGACCTTAGAGTTATAGTGAGGTTTTAAGACTGATTATATCTATAGGGTTGGAAGATGAACTTCATCTTATCTTAAAGACATGAAGTTGAGAGTTCTTTCTCGGTAAGAAATAACACTTCCTTTTTTTTTAATAAACAGAAATAGGACTGACTTCGTCAATGCGCATGGTAAGCAAAGTTAACCTTTTTGGAGAAACTCCAAATCAAAATATATATTTCCTATTAAGTTTCATTTGGGCAACCAATTATGCCACTGATAAACATCGGACTTGTATAATATTGTGAAATATCGAAAAGGACCCTTGTGGGCTCAATGACACGCTAAGTAGTGGTGGCGTTATTAAATTCATTTATATTATAACACTTGGAAAGTCTAATGGTGATTAAATGCATGCATGAGACCGAGCCCACTACCAACAACGTAATATTTTGATCACCAGGCCAGAACTGGAATTTTGATCACCAGTCCAGAACTGAAAATTCCGTAAACATAATTTCACATGGCGGGGTGGGGAGGGAGGAGACCTTTTAATTTTGTAAGTTTTTTCATTTTTTATTTTTATGTTTATAAAATATTTAAACTTTCTAATGTGTGTTGTATTTAATTTGGATTATAAATTTTTATTAGTTAAATTACTAAAATGCCCATACCACATCAACAACTAACAGTATTACTAAAGAAATTGACAAAATGTGATATGGTGAGACACGAAATGCAAGTACAAGGCGAGACACGAAATGCAAAGTATAAGGTGAGAAATTGAGTCAGTGCACAGGGGTCATATCAATAAATAAGTCTTAAAATTATATTGGTTTCTTATATACAAGTGCAGTTCCAAGTGTGGCCATCTTCGTTCTCCTTTATGCAGATAAAAATATAAGCCAACACCTATTAACCTTTTAATGTACAATTACAGACCAAAGGTGAGGAATTAAGAAAATAATTCTGAACAGAAAGCTTCAGCAAGTTGTCATAAGAGATCCAACAAGATCTAGCACTGTAGACTGGAGTAGAGGTTTTCAAGCGCCGTATACAGGGGCTCAGCAGCCTTTGGTCTGTCCACTGTTCCGAGTAGTATATCCGAAGTCGTCAGGTAAGGGTCACCATAAAATTGTAGATTGGTATCCATCCTTGTGGCCACAATGTTCCCTTCCAATGATACTCCTACAAATGCACCTGTCAAACATTGGAACATCGCTACATCAGGAGTCAGCTCTTTTCCCATGCTTTCCACACACCGCAATTAACAGAACCTCAAATGCATTAAACAGTTCTACCATGGATTCAAAAAGAGTTAAGGGCGGAGTCATGGAAGAATAATGGCCGACAAACTCGGGAATTTGACAAAAAGATAGAGCATGGGGACAGACAGCGTTGTGACAAAATTGGATGCTCTATTGCAAAGTGTGGCAAGTTTATATTCATGCCCCATCATGTCCCACATGCCGAGTTCCGATATGTAAAAAATGCTGATACGCTAATACAAGCATTTTGAGTCTAAAGATGTTATCGCACCTTTGCTACAACTGTATGTATAGCACATTCCAGAACCTCTGTCTCCAGCACGCATATCTGCTTCCAGCACTCTACCAATAGGTCCTGCTGCAACACTACAGCCAGCACCAAGAGAAAAATGCATGCGACTACAAAACGTTTTCACAGCTTTTAAGTCATGAAGTACAATTATGAAGTCCATAAGCTCACCCCCAACCTGGAAAAAAAAAAAACAATGGCAATAAAAAGATTACCACCTTGGATAGAACTAAGTACAAAGTTCTGGCCAATATTAAGAACTTCCCAACTTAATGAATAGGGAGAGACTAAATGAACCAATTTTATGACTTCAGTTAAAAAGAAATTGATATAGGCAGATGCATGTGAATTGTTTTCTTACTTTTAATTCTACAATTAATGCATATGGGTTCTTATCTTACTACTCTGTCCTTTCTTCAAACTGAAGCATATTCAAATAATTAATAGCAACGCAATAAAAGAAAAAATATAGATAACATTTTAACAATGAAAAGATTGCATACCTGTGCACCCCATCCTAAGCCAACAGAAAATATGGATGATGGAGCAGACCATGATCCATCTGACCTTCGAGCAATTACCAAACCAGTACCAAGTTTGTAAGAAAGAAGCACACCAGCTTTAGCAACTGTTAAGATTGCCAGGCCTTTGGCTCCTCTGAGAACAGCTAAGGGTATGGACCTCTCAGGATTCAACCTAGCAACCTGTCCAATCCCAAGAAACATTCATTACACAAGATGTCATAAAACAGCTTAATAAATGGGATCATTTAACCAGTTATATATTGATTTTACAACTCTTTAAAAGCCATTTTAAGCTAGTTTCCAAGTACATGAAATGAAAGAAATATTCAATCAGTATTTGCAATGCACTCTATGAAACGATAAAGCAGGAAACTATTAATCCAGAATGGTGGGAAGACAAGTAACTTAAGGAAACTTCAATGAAATTCAGAATTGCACCTGGGAATAACTTCTCAATGTGTTGGATGCTTTGTATATTTCATGTTCCATGGAAAAACCAACAGGAAGATTTAACCATCCTCTTGTGCATGTCCAATCCATGACATCATGCTTTGCTGCTTGTGAAGCATTGCTAATGTTGTTGATAAGAATACCCTGCAAAGGGTCTAGCCTATCATAGCAGGCATCACAGACCCTTTGTGGATTCCTCTCCCTAAACTTGACAGGCAACAAGCACCTTCCTTTACTACATGTTCGGCAGAAAACACCACCACAGAATCGACAATGATGTCTCCCACGAGTAAGGGCAGTGAAAGGAAAAGTGCACTGCATGCAAACTGTAGTCGAACTATCAGGAAGCCACTCAGGGGGCTCAGCCTCCAAAACATCTTTGTACGCATTATAATCAAACGCAGTTGGTTCAAGAAGGGGTGGAGCACTGGGTGTGTAGACCGAGGAGTGCAAGTAGGTTTCACCATTCTTTTCTGAGCCCAGAAATGAAACATTCGAATTGGGTAGTTGCTTGTCTGATGGAGGACCCGGAGCTTTGTTCCGACCAGTCAGAATGGCAACCATCCCACTCAGCACATTCTTCAAGTTGACCTCGGGATGCATATTAGTCTGAGCTGAATCACAAGGCTCCTCGCTAGAATCATATCCGCTGCCATCAATAAAATCTTCGGATTCAAGGGGAAACTGGAATGCATAATCTTGTTTCAAGGGCTTGGAGGCTACTGGGGGGTAACTAACTTTAGCACCGTCTTCTGGCTCGGTCCATTCGGAGCCGATGAATTCATCATCATATTGGAATTGGGTTTGGCGTTTGTCTATCTTAGGAAGGGACGAATACGAAACTCTCCCCTCAAAGCTCGCCATGCGATTTTTCCAAGCACTACACAAGTTTCAAGATTTGGTTGGTATTCGAAATCAGCATACGTTACAAAACTCAAACCCAAAGAAAGCGCAGGAAAGAATCAACTGTGCAATTTACAAAGCAAAAGCAAGGTGAATATTCAGAACCGAATTAAGGAAAACTAACAAGAACCTTATATGCAGCTGAACAATGAAAATAATTCGTTAAGTATTTATCTTTTCTCGAAAACATATATGAGGAATTGGAATTTGCTTCCTGTTTGTTCTAGGGTTATTTAATTCAGAATGAAAGAAATAACAGATAAATAAGAAAACAGAGCAATGGAAAACATACCTGTTTATCAAATCGAGCTGTTAATTAAATAAAATTGAGAAAAGAATTGGTTTGCCTTGAGATTTTCTCTCACTGTATTTTAGGGTTTTACGATAACTGAAAAACATTCAATTGTGCACGAAGAGCAAGAAGAAGAAGACGAAGATACACGACAGCCGGGTTCTTGAGATATACGAAAAGACTTTCGGTGTGGATCATATACACCAACACTCCGTCCCTCCTCCTCACACGTTTTTAAAAATAAAAATAAAAAACCATAAAAAACGACATGTCGTTTTACGACAATACATCACGTGTTAAATGTCGTTTTAGTTAGCTTGCTTCTTGCTACCTGTTGAGAATGTACTTCTGTTGTAATGCAACTGCTAAATTTTCGATGTTATTTATAATTTTTACATTAGTTTTTATCAAACATCCAAACAAGGAAAAGGAAATGGTTTCTCATATTTCCCATTCACTTCAAAGCAGTTTAAGGTACATCAAAATTTTCCCAATAAATATTACAATTTGTTAACCTAACTAACTAGCTTCAATTCAAACACGAAGCTTCTTGCCAGGCTGTACATCATCGTCGTAATGGCCGCCGCCGCCGCCCTCTCCATCGATGTCCTTATCCATCTTCTTTCTGGCAAGTATCTTGTTGATCTTGTGCAGATCATTAGTGATCTTCTGGTCCTTGTTTTGCTTTCGTGTCTTTCGACCATCTTGCATCTTCACGCCAAATTGGAATGCTGCCTTCGGCATAGCTTCCTTCTGCTCATTGTATGTTGCCCATTCTTCTTCTGTCTCAAAGTCCCATCGGTGAAGACGACCCTTAGCCTGTTCAGAAATATTTTAACAAATACATAAGCACTGATTGTAATTTGTAACAATAACTATAATGTTGCGCCCATAACTGTTAGATGATCATTCATAGAAGCAAACAAAGAATTCCCACTGAAGTATTTTCTCCAATATGTTGGATGTCATACAAAACTAAGCTACAGAATGAAGCACACTTCCTAGGCAGTATGAACAAGATTATTGGTTTAATCAGAAACTTACTCGTCCCCCCATATCCATTTTTGACAAGTCATCTTCATCGTCGCTGTCAACGATCTCCCGATTATACTCTTGATAGCCAGGGTAACATTCAGAATAACTCTCTGAGATGAAGTTGGGATCCTTTTCTCGGGCATCTTTCTCCCTCAATTGTTGAAGTCTTTGGTCATCACGCTTGAACACAGATCCTAAACCCCGATCCTTCTCTTCTTGAGTCATAAAGCGTGGATCCTGTATGTTTAGGCCTGCTTCAACATCATAACCCTCCATATTTGGCTGGAGGTACTGTTCAGGATAAGCCATTTGCTCAGCATATTGGTACTCCGCCGGCCACTCACCCTGGTAGGCCCCAGCCATTTGTGTTTGTGTTGCATCGTATCCATTCTAAATCCAAACAATGAACAGAGAATTACTCATCTATGAAAAAATGCAAGTCAAGTTTCTGTTTAGAAACACAGTTTGTACAACAATCTTCAAAATGAAGAAAGAAGAGGATCAACATACTGTTTCTTGCCATTCCTGAGGCGCCCCATAGGGTTGGACGGGACCATAAACAGGTTCATCAAAATAAGAAACTTTTTCCTTGTTCCGGGGAGACTCTTCCATGTCTTCAGAGAGAGGGCTTTGACTCAAATCCTTACCAGGAATAGCATAGTCAACACCATCCCCAACAAAAATGTCATCCTCATCTGCTCTAGCCATAGTTGGGCCTTGTTGTGCTTTTGAATCTATATGATTTTTCCTCGGGGGAGGACCAGGAGGTGGAGGTGGGGGCGGAGGCAAAATCTCTCTTTTAGTTTCATTCTTCGAAGTCCCAGCATCAGGCTTCGAGGGCTTATCCTCTTCAACAAATTCATTACCAATAATTGAAATCTTTCCTATAACTAAAACAAGGACCAAGAAAAGAACTTGATTAAATAATCAACAAATAAACAACGATAAAAGGTAGATAGGATGAAGGATGAAAACAATTGATGAGAACTCTCAAAATGGATTATGAAATATTATCTCTTCAACCCTCACAGTATACACCAAAATGCCAGCATCACAGACAATATTAGGCAAGTTATACCAAACACACAACAAGGAATTCTGATACAAATTAGTTTAGTTTGGTTTAGTTTATCTCCAAAAAAATTAAGTTGACCACATTTAAACAATGTTTTCAAATACATGCTTTATATATCGCTTCGCTTTGACTTGGAAAGAGAATTACTCACAGTATATTACAGACAATTGTATCAAGAACCTAAGGTTGCATATAGAACTGATGATGTCCAGTTACTTTTGACCAAAAGCAGGATAGGGAAATTACCTTTTGCATCTTTCTCCTTCTTTTTCTTCTTGAGAACCTTTCCAGAAGATCCAAGACGAAGATATGACATAATTTTAGCAATTCGATCAAGTACAGAACCATCAACACTGACAGTTACCATTTCCTGCACAATAAGTAGAAGCCAAAATCAGCATAACAGTCCAACACTAAAAGGACAAGCGCACCAAGGATCAAGAGAATTTTAACCTCTGGTTGCGGACAGTCGGCTTTGCTCCTATGCAAGGTGGTTGGGATATCATGAGTGTATCCACCCTCCTGATATGTGGAATAAGAGAAAATGATACAGAAGTTAGGAAAATGAGAGATCAAATTCATTGAGTATCCAAAAGTAAGCTCAGTACTCTCTAAGAAGTGTGTACAGAGCACTTCTACTCATAGTTGATCTACCATGCATGCTTCAGGTGGCAACCAAACACAAAGTGATCCCGAACAAGCCACCCAAGGTTTATCATGATTCACGCAAGCTTAAAACATGAGCCCAAAATTATCCCAAAAAGACTACTCTGCCCTAAAATACACAGGCTTAAAATAAAAAGAGCAACCAAGACTCTTACCATGTTGAAAATAAATGACATCCTACCAGGAAGGAACATCTCATTGGTTTTTATAACAGCTTGTGGCTTGACTATGCATTGGTACACCGACTGAAACACAGAAATGAGACATCAATGCAAACAGTTAAAGATTTAAGAACAAAACTACCTCATCATATCACCAAAAGTAACACACCTTTGCAGTTGCAGTTCGAAATGACAATTTTTGGTCTTCCTTAGATGCCCTGTCAGAGAACAGAAAACACATGTTAGCACACACGCTATGACAAAGCTAAAGAAGTTTATTGACATTTGCCATACATCTCTAGAATAATAACTCATATTAACACTTGAAATGGCCAGTATCAACACAGACTCTAATCCTTCTACATCATGTTTGCCAAATTTAATTACTGTAATCGTAAATATAAATGGGAAAATATGGCATAGCCTGACAATTAGGACAAGTAACCATATACAATTACCTAGACTTTGCATCAGCCTCATCTTCAGCATCTGGCTTTTTGTCAATCTCGCTTCTTATTTTGTTAAGTAAAGCGTAATCCAATCCTTTGACCAAATGCGTGTGTTCCACATCACCTGAACAGAATTAATCCCGTTCAGCATACAGATAAGAACAATGACTTTCCGCATTTACACAAAATGGCTTGCCAAAAAAACTATTGACTATCTGTTTTCATGAATTCTTACACAAAGCAACAAATGCAAGGTTATTTCTATCGCAATTTGTTTGAATAACACATTGGGATTTTTTTTTTTTTTTCTATTTTAATGAGTAACACGTACCTCCAAGATACTTGCTCTTCTCAATGGATAACTTCTGTGCTTCAGCTGCCCTACAAATACCATTGCAAATATGATTATGCTAATAAACAGCAGAGCCATAGTCAAGTTGAACATGAAAGTTTAGATAATAACCGGAGATCAACATTTCCAGGAGGCGCAACGGCGTGAAAAGAACCCAATTCAGTCTGCTCATAATCAGGATTTTGATCTTCTCTTCGCTCCTTTGCTCTGTCTCTGTATTTTGGCAACTCCGGCTGTTCTGCTTTCTCCTCTCTGCATGCAGCACCACATAAACATAACATCAAACACATAATCTACATTCAAAAATTCATTTTTCAATGTCTGAAAAGCTAATTTAATCCCAGATTTTAGCAAAACAGGTTCATTACCCACATAAAAAAGGGTACAAAATTAAGATAATAATAATAAAATTTTAAGCTTTAGAAAAATAAAAAAAAACATGGTGCTGATGCCCATATCGACTACGCTGCATGTTAAACGTTGAATTGGAAGCTGTGTGTTGTACAGTGAACGAAACAAATTGAACTTTAACTCACTTGCGGCGAATAACTTTCTCCTTGTGATGTTTCTTTGACGACGTCATTGATACAACTGAATTAAAATCAGGGTTGAGGGAGCTTCTTCAAATGGCAACAGTTAGGGTTTGCAGCAGTGGCGAATTGGCGAAACGAGGTCGCTGGAACAAGATGCAGGCAGGAGGATTTCGTTGATCGCTAAATTACGGATATAGCCTTCCGTATATACGCATGCTTGAAAGTTGAAACGCACCGTTCTTCAATTTTGGCTTCTTTCTTTCTCTTTTTTCTTTTTCTAATTCGTGAAAATTAAGTTTGACAACTCAATCAAAAACGACATCGTTTCGGGTCACCTCACTAGCTCCTTTGGACCGCATCCTTCGGTGGACATTTTTTTTCTTTTGGTCAAACCTCATTGGACTATGCACTTCTCTTGCAAGCTTGTCCTTGATCAACAAGGAAGAGAACTTAATTCGTTCGGATCCTTAAACATGCTTTGTGCACCCCAAATTGAAAGGATTTGGGTATGGAAATAATAAAAATTCTAAATAGTTGACATGTACTTATTTCATTCGTTGTTAATCATTATATATATGCTTAAATTGTTAATTAACATATCAATTGTTATATTATACGATTACTTATAATGGTATAAAAATGTGATCATTCTAACATTATCCGTGCTCGTGAGTTTCGATGTTGCTCGACAACCTATGCAATTGATCATGGTCCTCCTCTTAACCCTTACTAAAAGACAATATATGGTAGTATATAGAATAATGTCCAGTCAATTGTGAATTATTGGTGCTAAACTAATAGACAAATTTAGGCTGATAATTACAAGGGAGCTTTTGGTTATTAAAAACTCTTGAAAGCTTGGCCTTTACTAGCCAAGAGTATCTAAAACTCTATATATTCTTACACATAAGGATTTCTAGGTACCTAGAGGACAGAAGTCAGTAATATTCAACTTGTCAAATGGCAAGCCTGCAGAATTCTCCCTTGGATCACTCAATCCTCATCTGTGTGAGCACTCTGCTGTTGTCAACTGTGTTTGGATCATGTGCTAGTGATCACACATTGAGCAGCAGGACTGTTGCCTTGTTCACTTTTGGTGACTCAACTGTAGATCCTGGAAACAACAATTACATCAAAACCATTCCTGAGAACCAAGCACATTACAAGCCGTACGGGCAGAACGGCTTCTTCCAACACCCCACGGGACGCTTTTCTGATGGTCGTATCATCGTAGATTACATAGGTAAGTATTATATAAATATATTTGCATAATCAAAATAAAGAAGTATAGAAGATGTGGTATAATGTTTTGTATGCTAATGATGCAGCGGACTATGCAAAGCTGCCACTGATCCCTCCATTTTTACAACCTTCTGCTGATTACACAAATGGTGTCAACTTTGCATCTGCTGGGGCTGGCGTCCTTTCTGAAACCAATCAAGGATTGGTATGGCAAATTTTAGTCTTTATATGGCTATGAATCACTAGAGATCTTCTTATTTTGTGTACATAATAATTTGAATCGAATTGTTCAATTTTAGGTGATTGATCTTCAGACACAATTGAAAAACTTTGAAGAGGTGCAGAAATCACTAACAGAAAAGTTTGGAGAAGTGAAAGCAAAGGAAGTGATATCAGAAGCAGTTTATTTCATTAGTATTGGGAGCAATGATTACATGGGTGGTTATTTGGCCAACCCAAAAATGCAAGAACAATATAACCCTGAACAATATGTGGGGATGGTAATTGGAAACTTGACACAGGCAATCCAAGTAAGCCTTATCAAACCTGCTTTTCATTGCAGAGGGTCTTCAAAACAAGGCCTGCTGACTTTTGAGTTGACCCTTTTTTTTTTTCTTTTTCTTTTTTGCAGGTGTTGTATGGGAAAGGGGCTAGAAAATTTGCTTTCCTAAGGTTGTGTCCACTTGGATGCTTGCCTGCCTTTAGAGCTCTGAACCACAAAGCCAGTGGAGGGGATTGCTTTGAAGCAGCTTCTGCCCTTGCTCTAGCACATAACAATGCTTTAAAAACTGTGCTCACAAGCCTTGAATATATGCTCAAACAGTTTAAGTACAGCACCTCCAATTTTTATGATTGGCTCCAGGACAGAATAGATAATCCCTACAAACATGGTAACTATGCTTTATGTTATTTTTATTTTCTTCCCAAACTTACAATAGCACCATTAAAATATAAGAAAAGTAGTGATCCCCAGTGACCAGGCAAAGCACAATATAGAAAGGGGTTAGATAGATTAAATTACTAAAATGATCTTTGGTGGGGATCTTAATCAATGGTTTCAGGTTCGAAACATAGTAACACGTTGATAGTGTGTGTGAGAAAATCCCCCTCCCCCTTCCTAACTTTGGCAAAATAATGACTGCACTCACGGAAAATGGTCATTTTAATCTAACATTTACTGTGTAGGTTACAAGGATGGAGTGAATGCTTGCTGTGGGACTGGACCCTATGGGGGCATCTTCACCTGTGGAGGCACAAAGGAAGTTAAAGATTACCAATTATGTGAAAATGCTGATGATTATGTATGGTGGGATTCTTTTCACCCCACTGAGAGGATCCATGAGCAGCTTGCAAAGGCTCTCTGGAATGGGGCCCCTTCCTCTGTAGGGCCATACAACCTAGAAGAGCTCTTCTCAGTTGATGAGGAGAAGCTCACCATTGGCTATATGGTTGATGACCCAGAAGCACAAGATCACTTTTCACTTCTAAAATAGTAGCAGGACAGGACCACGGTAGCTTACCCTGCAGCCTGCCCGTCAGTGAAGGGGCTAGAAGTTTAGTTGATATATGCAATTTGTATGTGATGATGTGTGTTGCCCTTGTGATAGTTAACTTCTTTGCAAAGTCAGTCTCCTCCTATGTTTGGGCTTCGGCCTCCATAAACATATTTGCGAATAATATTAAGTAAAAATAACAACAAACATAAATATGTCTTGAGTGATATGTTGAATCCAGGTTCCCTAAAATCTTCACGACCCCCAACCCTCCCTCCAAAAACCGAAGTGACAACCAACGATCAAGAAAGAAAAACATATTTTATTATTCAGATTGTACAATGTTTGAAAAATCGCTAGGCGGTCCTAGAGTTTTTTTTTTTAAAAAAAAATTATTTTGTATTATAAATTATAAATTTATACAAAATCAGGCAAAATAAAAGGATATATAACCGCAAAGGACCCACTAGTGTAGTGGTTTGGAGTATTTACTCCCTCAGGCAAGGTCCTGGGTTCGAGTCCTAGCATCCGTGTTGTGTGTATGAGTTTAATATGCTATCGCCCCTTTCAATAGGAAAGGACCTCAAAAAAAAAAGGATATATAACCCAAAAAAAAAAAAAGGCATAGATACTTAGAGAGAGAGAGAGAGAGAGGGCCGCGAGTTGCGGCGGGTGGGTGAGGGGTCGTCGCGGCTTGGTGGTGGTGGTGGTTTTCTTTCAAGTCCAAAAAAAAACCTTGGCTAGGCCGCCTAAATCCCGTCTAGCGCCTAGGTGCTGATTTTTTGAACTAAAATAACAACAACAAAAAATTCATATTCACATTTATTTCTCCCCTTACCCCATCTCAGCTCAGTAGGGGTGAGCATTAATCTAGCCGAACTGATTAAATTGGCCGAATTGAACAGTAATTATAGGTTTGGTTTAATTTTGACCAAGAAAAAGTCAAATGGTTTAAAACCAAACCATACTATATATCAGTTGGTTTGGTTTAAGCTTTTATAAATCAGTTTAAAGCAGACCAGACTGATATATATATATATATATATATTTTACACGTGTAATCCCCCAATTAGATAATAACTAGACTATCTACTTATATTTTTATTTTTATTTTATTTTGCACGTGTAGTCCTCTAGAGAATCACTATATATGAATGTTGAATTTGAAATTAGATAGACCTTTTGTAGTTGTTGATATTTAAATTGTAGCTATATTAGTTATTGAATTTTGAAGATTGATGACATGTGGAGTTTTAGGATAGTTTCATTGTAACTACATTAAGATATATTTATTTTTTATAAACGGTATAGCCGGGTTAATAAAAAGCCGTGTGGCTATACTTCGGTTTTATTCAAAAAATAGTATAGCCGGGCGGCTATACTATTTTTTGAAACGTGGCGAAATGGGCGCTAGGCGGGACGGCTATATAAATTGTAAGATCCCACATCAACCAATTGAGAGGGGGTGATGTGCCTTATATGTGCACACCCGCATCCATCTAGCACGAGACCTTTTGGGAGCTCACTGGCTTCGGAGTCGTAGGAACTCCGAAGTTAAGCGAGTTGGGGGCCAGAGCAATACCAGGATGGGTGACCCACTGGGAAGTTGCTCGTGAGCTCCCAGAAACAAAACCGTGAGGGCAGAGAGGGGGGCCCAAAGCGGACAATATCGTGCTACGGCAGAGCGGATCCCGGGATATGACAATTTGATATCAGAGCCACTCTGCCGTGCGGTGCGAGTGTGCCGACGGACGTCGGGCCCTTAAGGGGGGTGGATTGTAAGATCCCACATCGACCAACGGAGAAAGGGCAATGTGCCTTATATGTGCACGCCCGCATCTATCTAGCACGAGGCCTTTTGGGAGCTCACTGGCTTCGGAGTCGTAGGAACTCCGAAGTTAAGCGAGTTGGGGGCTAGAGCAATCCCAGGATGGGTGACCCACTGGGAAGTTGCTCGTGAGCTCCCAGAAACAAAACCTTGAGGGCTAGAGAGAGGGGCCCAAAGCGGACAATATCGTGCTACGGCGGAGCCGATCCCGGGGTGTGACATAAATAGTCTAGCCGTTCGGCTTTACTATAGTTTTTATTATTAAAAAATATTATAGCCGCCCGGCTATACTTGGGGCCTTTCTTATAACAAGCGTACAGACGAGCAGCTGTATTACGATTTTTATTTAAAAATAGTATAGCCGTGTGGCTATACTTATTTGGCATGTGGCAAGCTGACTCAGCTCCAGGTGTGCTGTTTTTTAATTATAGTATAGCCGGGAGGCGATACTCGAGGTTTTTTTTAAAATAAAAATGGTGGCACTAGGCAGGTGATTTTTTTTCTTTTTTTATAAATAGTATAGCCGCGCGGCGATACGCTTTCTGCACTATTTATAAAAAGGTATAGCCGGCCGGCTATACGTTTTAAATTGACTAAATTACCAATTTCACCCTATCTTCTCCTCTAGTTTACGTACTTGCCACTCCCTCTATTTCTCTCTTTCCTCCAATCAACCACAGCCCCAGCCCTCTTTAGTTCAACGTAATTAGGGTTTTGATCCTCTTCATCATAAAACCCACGAATGTAATCAGACGACGACTTCGGCATGCTCGACGCCAATGATAACGAGGATTTCTATAATGCCGGCGACGACGACGAAGCCGGCGCTATGGACAGCGACGAAGCTTGAGTTGCGGATTACGAGTTCATCGACAACGACTCGGACGATTCCAATGATGTCGCCTCACATCGATACCAGGTGGCTTTCTGCTTATTATTATTTTTTAATTATGACAGTTTCCTTCTATTAACCTATTTTCGAATAATATTGAGCAAAAATAAAAACAGACTAAACAAGAAACCCACAGAAATATCTCTTGGGGTGATATGTTGAAGCCAGGTTCCCTAAAATCTTCAAGCCCTCCAACCCTCCCTCCAAAAACCGAAGTGGCAACCAACGATAAAGAAACAATGACAAAGAGCCAGCAGGCTTTTGTCTGTGAAATCTGTGTTGAGCCCAAGGCAGAGCAGCATCCGAGTGGTTTGGCATAAAAAATTGCAGCCATGCTTATTGTAGGGATTGCACATCAGGGCTGCTAGAGCCCGGGCTTTGTCGTTCGATCCTCCCCAAGGAGGTGTTTGAGAGGTGGGGGTCGCCTTATGTGAGGCTGCTAGACGGGTCATTTTCTCTTCTTGTTTTTTTTTTTTTTTTCGAATAAATAGTATAGCCGCCCATCTATTAAATATAAAATACATAAAGAGTATAGCCGAACGGCTATACTACCTTTTTTTATTGTTAAAAACAGTATTGCTGGGCGGCTATACTCTGGGTTTTTAATTTAAAAAGGTATAGCCGCCCCGGCTATACTTTCTTGACACGTCGCAAGTCGGCGGTATAAACAGTATAGCCGCGCGGCTATACTAGGGTTTTTTATTATAAAAAATAGTATAGTTGTGTGTATGAGGATTCCTGCTCCCTTATAGTTTAGACTATCGCTTGTACTCAAAAAAATAAAATCCTCTAGAAAGCAATGTGATTTGATAACATATGCAATTGATCTTAGTCCACTACCCCAAATCCTTACTAGAATACAACATTAATAATTACTAGAACCAAAGATATCTAGAATAATGCTCGTTCAATTGTGAATTATTGGTGCTAACAGACATTAATTTTAGGCTGATAAGTACAAGGTAGCTTTTGGTTATTATAAACTCTCTTGAAAGTTTTGTCATCTACTTGCCAAAGATTATGAACTCTCGAGAGTTTGGCATCTACTAGCCAAGATTATCTTAAACTCTTACACGCAGGATTTTTAGGTGCCTAGGACAGAAGTCAATAATTTCAATATCTCAAATGGCCAAGCTGCATATTTCTCTCTTGGACCACTTAATTAATATTCATATCTGTGTGAGCACCTTAGTGTTGTCAATTGGGTTTGGGTCATGTGCTAGTGATCACATATTGAGCAGTACATCCTGGAAACAACAATTACATCAACACCATTCCTGAGAAATTAACCAAGCACATTAGCGATCTTATTTTGTGTACATAAATTTGATCGAATTGTTCAATTTTAGGTGATTGATCTTCAGTTCAGACAGAAAATGATCTTTAGAGCGGATCTTAATGATCCCTCCAATCTCAGTAAAATAGTTTGGTAATTTCAATTTTACACAAACTATGGTCATTTTAATCTAACATTTACTGTGTAGATTACAAAGATGGAGTGAATGCTTGTTGTGGGACTTGACCCTATGGGGGCATCTTCACCTGTGGAGGCACAAAGGAAGTTAAAGACTACCAATTATGTGTGAAAATACTGATGATTATGTATGGTGGGATTCTTTTCATCCCACTGAGAGGATCCATGAGAACCTTGCAAAGACTCTCTGGAATGGGCCCCCTTCCTCTGTAGGGCCATACAACTAGAAGAGCTCTTCTCAGTTGATGAGGAGAAATAATTAGTATTGGAGTCTATTATTATTAAAAAAAAATAAGAATGGGAAAAATAGGAAAAATAATAATAATAATAATAATAATAATAACCATGTGGCGGATGGTCTTGGTGATTTTGACCATTCGCTGGCAATTTGTATGTGATGATGACTTCTTTGCAAAGTCAGTCTCCTTCTATGTTTCGGCTTCGGCCCGAATAATATTAAGTAAGAATAAAGAGCACAAAGAAAGCGAGAAAAGATCAACAAACTAAACAAGAAACCCACAGAAATCTCTTGAGTGATATGTTGAAGCCAGGTAAATCTTCAATCCCCAAAAACCCTCCCTCCAAAAAACGATATGGCAACCCACAATCAAGAACCCCCTATAAACCCCCTATGGATTTATCCATAACTGAAGTTGGGGAGTCTTTCAACTCGGAGAATACAAAGACCCAGCAGGCTTTTGTCTGTGAAATCTGTGTTGAGCTCAAGGCAGCAGCATCCGATTGGTTTGGCATAAAAAATTGCAGCCATGCTTACTGTAGGGACTGCATGGTCAGTTACGTGGCCTCCAAGCTTGAAGAGAACATCACAAGCATCCGGTGCCCCGACCCAGATTGCACATCAGGGCTCCTAGATCCCGAGCATTGTCGTTCGATCCTCCCCCGGGAGGTGTTTGAGAGGTGGGGAGTTGCCTTGTGTGAGGCTGTGGTACCTGCCTCTCAAAAGGTTTACTGTCCCTACAAGGATTGCTCTGCAATGCTAATCATTGATGATGATGGGAAGAAAGGGATGATCGTAAGGCAATCGGACTGCCCCCATTGTAGGAAATTGTTCTGCGCGCAGTGTAAGGTTCCTTGGCATGTAGGGTTTGAGTGTGCCAAGTTTCAGAAGTTGAACAAGGTTGAGAGGGAAAGGGAGAACATGTTGAGAAACCTTGCGAAGAAGGAACAATGGAGGAGATGTCCCAATTGCAGGTTCTATGTGGAAAGATCGCGGGGTTGCAACATCATCCAATGCAGGTCAGTTTATCTTTTACCTTCTTTCTCCCCTAATTACTGATAAATCCGATCAGTGACGTAAAATGTCGATCTTAAGTGGTTCTATTTCTAATGTTGAAGGAGGAGGTCCCAGACTCCCATGTGATTTCAACCTCCCTAATAATTATAAATAAATAAAACAAAGGTGGACTAAAATTGCTGAATACTGTTTCAACTTGTTTCGTTCAATTCAATGAATTCTTGAATTAATGCCCTATTAATTTATGTCCTTTTTGAGTTGATTGCAGGTGCAAAACTAAGTTCTGCTACGAATGTGGTGAACTTTACATCAATTGCAAGTGCAAAATTGATTGTTTTGTTTGTTTGTTGGGGTGCTGCGGACTTATTGTTGTTGTTGTTAGTTTTTTTGTTGTTATTGTTATGTTCTGGCGGGCAGTGGCAGAGCCATGAATTTAAGTAAGAGGGGCACCCTTTAAAATTCACTCTTTCTTATATGACAAATCAACCTACTTTTCAAGAAATTCCTTTTTCTCACTTTTCTTTGTTTTTTTTTTCTCTCTTATTTTTTATGAATAACCTAACACTCTTTCATGGTAACAAAATCCATGCAACTCAAAAGAAATTTACACATGAAATAAAGAGAAGAGGGGCATTTAAGAATTTTTGAGGAATTTTAAAATATTTGTGCAAGATCACTAACATAAAATTTTATGTACAACAACATTTTAGATGGGCCAGTGCCCACCCTAGGCATGCACTGATGTGATCAAGTTTTAATTGACGCTATTCTTGAAGTTATTATCTTGATTTTTCTTATTATAATTGAATACACGATAATATTTTCCGACATAAATATGGCCAATCCATAGCCAACCTTGCTAGCTCATGATTGCCGGTCAGATTGAAGCAATCAAAAGAGCAACTTTCAGTGCTCAAATGTGGCTAACTCAAAGTGCCCCGGCAGGAATTTGCCTATTATTTTTTCAATTGATATTTCGATATAGAAAGATCGGCCCTTGATTTTTATTTTTTTTTATTTTTGAATGATAACCTTAACTCTTTAAAATTAATGAAGTTATCAAATTCCAGCAACATTAATAAAGTTTCAACAAAAAAGAAAAAAAAATAATTGACGTGTCAAAATCACATTGATTGTAAGAAGGAGCTCCTCCTCAATTTTATTTTTGGGTCATGCTAGGGAGACCAACTTTAGATACCAACTTGTGTACCAACTCTCTAATAGAGGTGGAGCCCACCAATACAAGGGGTCCCACACTCTATTAGAGAGTTGGTACACAAGTTGGCATCTAAAGCACTCGAGAAGAGTAAGACCAAAGTCTCTGCTGCATTTTTCTTTTTCGGGTGGATTTGTGGGATTGTGAATTGTGAATTTATGAGGATTTTGATTTTGGGGGTCTTTGGTAGTTCGGATTCTTAACGACTTTGGGCGGGAATATTTTTGCACGTGGAATGCACGTGAGTTAGACAGGTCGGTGACTTCTAATGTAAGGAACTAATATATGGACACCCATTAATTTGTTTTCTAGACACCCAATTCCATAAACAAATCTTTGTTGTTCACAAGTAGGTGTGGCAATTTCCGATGACGACTCAATACATAATTTGACATCCGCACGATTAAACTTTACAGTCAACTC